>NC_090226.1:14965000-15262500 GCF_024489055.1 Chanodichthys erythropterus
AGGCATCTATATATATACATATATATATCTATGGGATTTCATCCATGTCATCAGCTCATAGAAGCATCCTCAACACATTCTGGAATTACAATGCTCTTATTTAGCACTACCATAAAGGACCAGGCTGTATTAAAAATGTTCAAATTATACCGGTCAAATTATACTGACACCTAGTGGTGTGGATGCAGCAGCATGCAAAATTTTTTAGTTACTGATGTCATTGTAGAAGCAGCTATTCACAGTAACATCATGTCTACACCTGACACAACAGTTGTCGCGCCATACCGCAAAGCTTGAGGCGGTCTACACTAGACGTGACAAAGCGACTGTTGCAAATCCATCAGTTCTTTGTGTCACAAGTAGCGTGAGCACTTAAAATACGTCAGAAATGGAACAGGGCATCAATTTTCTGTCAGAGATTTGTCATGCTATGGCTAGCTGCATCCAGTGTAGACATTTTGTCACGTCACGCCACTTGCGTCCGGTGTAGACACGATGTAAGCTAGATTCATTTATTCTGTGAGCAAATGTGTCCAATACCAGAAGGGTTACTGATAAAAAATAGAGTGGTGCAGGTATGACGTCACTTTGTAGGCCAATCGGCAGTTAGCATCACACTGGTTCCCTCAACAAAAAACAAACAGGATTTTTCTATATCACTGTAAAAGTAATACGCTATATCAACTCCGTAAAATTTTGGCAACAGATTACCAGCAATATTATGAATTAAATTCAACAAAGAGAATTGAGTTAGAATTAATCTAATTAATTCCTTAAATGTAAAATTGAAACAAAAATATCTGAATAACAGACAGATGTCAAAGATTAAGAACTCTTTATTTTTTTTACTGCCAACATTGAAGACACCTGATGATAACAAGTAGAATCACTGAAGGAAAGAGAAACACAAAAATTAACAGAGGTTAAGATGTTGATGTTGATTTTATTGAACATATTTGGTCACCGCTATGGTGATCAGTATTTAGGTGGGCAGTCTGACTCTGCTTTTTATATCAGTTTGTGGTTTTTGTAATGGTGTTTGCTAATTTTACACATTTTAAATGGCTGACCTTTAAGGAATTAATTAGATTAATTCTAACTCAATTCTTATATGTTGAATTTAATTAATAATATTGCTTGTAATCTGTTGCCACAATTTTATTGTGTAGATAGAGCATATTACTTTTTACAGTAAGCTTTTGGATTATTGCAAAAAAAAAAAAAAGCTCTGTGATCAACAAAATTTTATGATACTTCCATGTTTTGTCCATCAAGATAAACTGAACCGATGAACACCATTTATTATGAATTTTGAAGCCTAAATGCAGTCGTCTGAAGTAAAAAGCTAAATGTAGGCTATAAACGGACTACAGCACGGTCCCACAAGTTCAACGTCACCACCACTAGTTAGAATAGTTTATAAGAGCACAATTAGAAGCATAACACGCAGACTGAGCTTACCTGTTCGGCATGATGATGTCTTAATTGTATGTGCAACATTGACAGAGTATTTTGAGTCTCTTTCACACTAGTAAGAAAAAAACGAGGTGGTATCGCCGGTGTGACCGCCGACCAGACTGCCTCTGTAGTCCCATTTAGCCACTTGTTAGCAACCGCCATTTTCAAGACATGTAACAATTTAGAAAAATCACAAGTGGGGTAATACTGATGTAATTTATGTCGTAGAATAAAATGTGAAACCTTATTTCAGCCATTTAATCCCATTCAAAAAGACATTGACTTTGGGACGATGGAACTGGAAGTGTGCTAAAATGCTAACTCATTTCCACGTTTTGGCCTACAAAGTGTTGTCATACCTGCACCACTCTGTTAGCAGATTTCAGCTGGTCATGTGATCTCAAAATGGTGGCCCCATTGAAGTGACTTGCTTCATGTAAAATAAAATAGCTTTTATTATGTTACCAATCATTATTTCATGTGGTATATTTCATATAAAAAATACTTAACATTTTAAGAGAATAAAATATTACTTTTTTTTATATATATTTTATTGTGTTTGTAAAATTACATAAATATATAAAATTATATATAAAAATATATAACATTTTAAATAAATAAATATTATTGTTTTAATAAAAAAAAAAAAAAACCTGTTTAGAAGGTTATTTTGAAGGTGTTTATATGAGAAACGTCTAAAGGTGCATTAGCAAACAGCATCACTGTGAGATTAAGATAAACAGAAAGTTAAAAGTATATCATGTTATATAAATTATATTATAAAATGATAATTACTTTTAAATTCTGTTTTAGTTTCAAATTCAGAGGGTCATTGTCAAGGTGTTTGTATGAAAAACATCTACAGTTACATTAGTGAACAGAGCATCATTGAACTCATAAGTACTGTTCCTTACTCTCATCTCATTGTTGCATTATCTCTAATATTCACTGTATGTATGGCAGGTTCATTATTAAAGCCACTTACAGTAATCTCATCCATCTTTTAATTTTTTCCCGCTTCTTAATTTTTTCCCCTTCTCTCTCTCTCTTTCTTGAGACTGGTTTTTGATTAAATAAAAAGCCGAAGGGATGGATATGGCTGTTAATTGCATGGGGCTGATGTGAGAGCTGAATCAACACAGAGGAGAGGTCATTAAACCCAGCCGGTCCCCTCCACTCCGTTTGTCTGACTGCACTCCCCCCATCTGTTGTGCAAATTCTGCCTTTAATTTAACTTTGCAGTGTCTGGTTGCTCCAGTCCACCGGAAATAATCTCCCCCCTTCATCTTCAAACCACTGTTATCCCCCCTGCTCTTATTGTGCAGTCACGTAGCCCCATTGTCCAACTACCAAACTTCAATTAAAAGAGGACGAATATATCTGGGCATTCATCAACTGATTCATTATTCTGCAATCCGTCTCCCATCATGGTTATTTGGATAGGTTGATTAATCTTTCTGTCATGCATCTATAAAGATATATGATGATTACATATCAAAAAAGAAAAAAAGAAAAGAAAAAAAAAACATCACCAAGGCATCACCAGAGTTTCATAAAGATTGGTTTTCCACTCTAAAACAATCATTTCAATCTGGAGAATGTAATTCAGAGGGTGAGACTCACATAAAACTCCATCTTATTATCATCTTTGATTACATTTAAGTGTTTGTGCGGTGCTCGCTGACATTATCAGAGAAAAATGTGTTGGATTGACCACACGAAGACTGACGGACGATCTCATATTTCTGCTGACGGTGAAGCCTCAGCTGCAGAAGCAGCCTCATTGTTTGCTGGGTCTAAAGGGAAGCATTGTGCTCAACATGTGTTTCTAATGAAGGCATCAGTGCAGCGCAGGACTGCTGTGCCGCACCGCAGAACTTCAGAAACAAACTGAGAGTGACAGAACCGTGAAGGGAGGGAGAGAAAGAGCAAAAGAGGCATGTTGCAAAAGCTTATGATTTCCTTAGGCAAATTCCTTCACATTCATCGCTTTATGACATTGCAGAACTCGTCTCTTCGAACACAAGAGCATCTCTTGTTCTCTCTGTCGAGGTCGTTAGAGAGGAAGTTGAGCTTTTTGAATGAGAACTTTTCAGATCTGATTTCATTTCTGAAGTAGTGCTATGTTTCCTTATAAATGAAGTACTATGCAGGTGCCATGAAATTCATTTATTCAAGAATACCATGGAATAGGTCCAAAAAAAACGAAAAAAAGTTCATTTCGGTAGGAATTAGATTTGATTTTGTTCATTTTCAGAAGAATGTCCAGACGTCTACTTATTAGTTTCATCATAAGCCAATTTACCTGTTATTGGAAGTAAATTGAACACAAGAGCAGAAGTGAGTCCATAAGGAGCCATTTCAGTCCGTCATGTTATGTTCAAGCTTCATTGTGCAAGTTAAACAATTCCAGACTGAATCAAATCCATCACCGTCTGCCAGACTGAGAAAGTTTAACGGAGCCACAATAAAATACACATTTCCCTCTTATTTTAAATCATTTTCTTCTCGTATGTATTTCTTGTAAGCTCCATTCTGTTCAAAGTAATTCTGAGCACATTTATGTGATATGTCATGCTGAACCTTCATATATACTATAGTACGCAGCAGTGCTTTCCTGGCTGCTTCGGATTCATATGCATGCAGCGCAGTCATGAATATCTCTACATTGGCTGATCTGATTATTGTCTGATTATGGGTGTAATATGTGCATGTGTAACAAAAAAACTTTTATTATTGAAGAATTAAGAATATAGCATGTTTGTAGAATGTGCAATTGCATTTTTGTAATATGCATGTAATTTATTCCTGTGATGCAAAGCTGAATTTTCAGCATCATTACTACAGTCTTCAGTGTCACATGATCCTTTAGAAATTATTCTAATATGCTGATTTGGTGCTAAAGAAACAGAAATATCTTATATTAAAATATTATTAGAAATAATACCTTTGAAAACAATTGTGCTGCTTAATATTTTTGTAAAAATCACATTCATTTTTTTTTTTGTCAGGATTCTTTGAATAGAAAGTTCAAAAGTGCAGCAATTATTTGAAACAGAAATCTTTTGTAATGTTAGAAATGTCTTTACTGTCACTTTTAATTAATTTAATGTTTGGGACAGTAGTGTACATTAAATATATTATTTAAAATTCATGTTGTTTCTAAAAATGTTGTAAAAACCTTTTAAATGTAGTCAGATAACTGCACAATTTGCAATATAACACGTGGTATATATTTCTTGTTTCTTAAAGTAAAGGTGTGGGAATATTATTAGAATATTATAAGATTAGAAAAGGTTGTTAATAAACTGATACTGACGACCAAAAATTACTGTACATGTTTTTAAAAGCACCAAAAATGGCCTGTATATTTTTAATGAATAAATATTTAAAGCATTATAGTAAAATTAGACTAAATGGTAAAAATTATAAATTATTTAAAAATAAATTGTGGCTAAAAAAAAAAAAAAAAAATACATGACCCTTTTAAGAAAATAATCAATTATTGTTTCTAAAATATGATTTATTGTAAATCGCCTTATCTGTCATTCCACACAAGTTTTCATTAAGTGATCATTTTCTGATTTATTAATCCTCATCTTTCAGGGCAGCAACACATGCTGTTGTGATTGTGTATTGGTGTTTGTTGGCTGTTGTGTGCTGAATCTCATAAGTGCACTTGAGCTACAGTGTGTGTTTGAGATACAACGATGGCTTGAAGACAGGCCTGTGAGTCGAGTGTGTAAGTGGGAGGAGAAGATGCTTCAGTGTAGAGAGCAACTGGCTCTGGTCCCACATATCTGGTGACTCACCAGGCCTCTCCAGCACTGATCCCTCTGCTCTGTGTGTGTGTGTGTGTGGGGGTGGGTTGGTGGTATGTGTGACTGTGGTTCTGCATGTACAGTACATGTGCACGGATCCCACAAAATGATCATAAAACCACCAGCCGTGCTCAACCTTTGGCATTAGTGAAATCCAAACAGAGAGATGTGCTCCATTGAGAGGAGTCCTCATTAAGAAAAACCAAAAGAACCTGACCAATATATTATATTACGCTCTGAATATACCCACTCTCTCCGCAAAACATTTATACTCTCAGACATACATTTGCAGTTGGTTTGATTAGTGAGGCCGGATACATTAAGTATAACTAATCATTCCTCTATTTGATCCGGTTTGGTTTGGATGAGTAGAGTGAAAAATAAGGAGACCGTTGTTTCACAGGCATTACTGTTAAGTGCTCTAGTGTCCTCTAAACACTAACACAGGGAAATAGGATGATTGCATGATTAACCAAAATAAAAATGGCTTAGTCCAATTATCAGATTGCTCAGTCTGTGATTTAATTCAATAAATATATATGCGCTGCATGTTTCAGAGTAAAGAGCACTGTGTTCAACAGCTCATGATCCATTGTTTTCAATGTCTCAGAGAAACCACATATATATATATATACACACACATATATATATATATATATATATACACACACATATATATATATATATATACACACACACACACACATCTATAAACCATATATATACATATATATATATATATTCACAAAATTTAAACCTGGAGTTAAAAACAATGCCATTTTTTAAGCGCAGTTGCAGATTTTATGAATCCCCACTCTGAACACTTCATTGCAACTTTTTGAAAGTCACCTAGCAACGTGAACTTGACTACTTTGAAAAACAATCGAAATATGGCCGACGTTGCCCTCTGTTGACCCCTGCATTAATAAAACAGACACCATGTCTTCTGTTTGGCATCTTTGTGACTTCTGAAAGAAAAGAGAATCTGAATTTTTTCAGAGCTTGAGGCCAGTGGCGTTTTCACGCCAGGGTTATTAATCTATGATTTTCATCACAGCTGGCGACCCCTTCACCTCCATTATAATGCGCTCTTTGTAATTTCATAGTTAATATTCAATAGCCACTTGTCCTCTGTTGCTGAATTGAGAGAATATATGGATGGGATTTGTGTCCGAGTATGAATACACTCATGAGAAAACGAGAAACTGTACAAATGCATTGTGTATGAAGATACTGGATTCCTCAAAACAGATGCAGATGTTCAAGAATATGTTTAACCTTTCCCCTCGACTGAATGGATCCTCTGTTTCATGCAAACATTTAGAGACTAGAGCTGCTCTGACCACCAGGTTAAAACTGTGAACTCCCTATCTATAGATGTGTGTGGTTAAGACTCAACCAGGGATAGAATCTACCACCCACAACCATATTTATAGAACATACACTTGAAAAAGAGAGAAAAACAAAGAAAGAGAGTCAGAGTGAGCAAGACATGTAACAGAGAAGCTCTTATCACATACTGCACTGTTGCCTCGAACAGACATTCCTCCTCAACGACTTTGGCAGCCTTTTAAGAGCCTATTAAACCGCACTGTTTTCTGTTGCCCAAACCTCACAGAGCTTTCCTGGGCAACAGAAAAGAGGTTGGAAGCGATGTTTGTCCAAGCAGCAGTCTTTATCACACAACTTCACATAGCTAATTGCAACATAAGATGAAAATATGAGGACTATGCGTAACAAATGCTAACAAGATGCCAGTATGGATGATGCAATTCGGTTATGAGCAAATAAAGCAGACACCGTTTAGAGAACTGATGTATTTTTTTCAGCATGAAAGGACCTTAGTGGTTTTTGTAGCATTTTAATTAATATTAAAATAAATGTAAATAATTTTAAAGGTACCCTAGAATCAGAATTTGAATTTACCTCGGCATAGTTGAATAACAAGAGTTCAGTACATGGAAAAGACATACATTGAGTTTCAAACCCCATTGTTTCCTCCTCCTTATGTAAATCTCAATTGTTTAAAAGACTTCCGGAAAACACTCGGATCTCAACATAACACTGACTGTTACTTAACAGTCGGGATCATTAATATGTATGACCCCAATATTTGCATAATGCCAGCCCATTCGACGCATTAGACAAGGAAAGGCAGTATTAACGGCTGGATCTGTGCACAGACTAGGTAAGCAAGCGAGAACAATAGCGAAAAATGGCAGATGGAGCAATAATAACTGACATGATCCATGATAGCCTGATATTTTTAGTGATATTTGTAAATTGTCTTTCTAAATGTTTCGTTAGCATGTTGCTAATGTACTGTTAAATGTGGTTAAAGTTACCATCGTTTCTTACTGTATTCACGGAGACGAGAGCCGTCACTATTTTCATTTTTAAACACTTGCAGTCTGTATAATTCATAAACACAACTTTATTCTTTATAAATCTCTCCAACAGTGTAGCATTAGCCATTAGCCACGGAGCACAACAATATAACAGTATACAATACTCACATAATCCGACACATGCACGCCGCATGCATGACGAACACTTTGTAAAGATCCATTTGAGGGTTATTTTAGCTGTGTAAACTTTGTTTATGCACTGTTCAAGGCAAGCGCGAGCTCCGTGGGCGTGGAGCACGCTAATTAAAGGGCCAGTAGCCCTGAATCGGCTCATTTATAATGATGCCCCAAAATAGGCAGTTAAAAAAATGAATAAAAAAAAAATCTATTGGTTATTTTGAGCTTAAATTTCACAGACACATTCAGGGGACACCTTAGACTTATATTACATCTTTTTAAAAAAAGTTCTAGGGCACCTTTAAGCACTCGCGCATCGACATCACGGTTTTCACAAATTTGCGTTTTTGTAGTTTACACAGAGACAATAATTGTATAAAAAAGAAAACAAAAGATACAACATCAAAAATTACAGATTGATCTCTTTTATCCTGTTCTTTTATTCCATTGTTGTACACTCTTGTCCAGTTAAAAATCCTGCCTACCTCCAGTTTTATTGCAAGCAACAATAGAAACATGTTCTTAAAATGTAAACGATTCAAATCAATGCATTGCTTTTCACCATCTTTCTGTAAGATGATTATGTACTGTTTATGATATGGATTATGGTGTGTTGATTCTCAAGACTACATCACGTTCTGCTGTAGATTTCTTTCTTTTTGTTTTTTTTGGAAAGGAAAAAATAATACTGCTAATGCTAGGCATTTACTACATCAAAAAAAAAAAAAAAAAAATAGGTAGATATGTAAACTAACATTTAAATTCACACAAAACAGATTTAAATGGAAAGTTTTGGAATTACAAGACAGATATTTCACATTTGGAAAACAAAACGAAATGGATCAATTCACAACGGTTTACAGTATAATATTCCAGTATGCAAGAAGATTGATTGCTGAAGTGAAAATGCTAGAAAGAGTGAGGATAAAAACATCACAGGACCAAATGTAGAGGCTGTCAGGATTCTCTTCACGTTTATATACAATCTATGATACAACTGTAATATGGCACCATATATTAAATACACACATCTTTCTCCCACTCGCATACATCTATGAGTTTCACACTCACAGTTTATGGCTTTTGTAATCCTCATAGGACTACACCAGTGTACTACAGTAAATGTGCGTACTGAGAGGTGATATTTGGGATTACCATTAAAAATAGTGCTAGTCTTGATCATGTATGTGATCTTTGGATACATCTTCCTTAAGAATTCAATGCTGGAATAGTTTTAGGAGACTGCATTGATTGAGTTGCGATTCAAGCTCTTTTATGGTGTGCATTATTGTGGAATTCTTAAACCACTGGATTGTGCATTTATCAAAAGCTTGGCACTAAGACGATTTCAAATAACTAACAAACACTGACATTTATGGATGTTTTTGGACTTTTCCCAGTGGCCTCAATAAGTCTTTTGGATGTATTTGTATTCAGCATCACGCCAATGTAGACTCAACAAAACATTTTAAGCAGAAATCAGTCCAGAAAGAGTTCATATGTATAAAGACTACCTACGAATAACACCGCTAGTGTACGACAACTAACCCTGCTCCTAGCAAGACAGTTTAAAAGAAAGCTACTAGATTGTAACTCACACTCCAGATAATCGATGTTATTCTTTGCTTGTTTCGTCTCAGGTCTCAAAACAGTGAAAGAGGCAGCACCCCCTATGGGAGTCTCAGGAGGAAAAGCACAGGCCGCAGCATTCCATGCAGATCTCCAGACAGTCTGCAGACTCGCAGCACGCGTCGATGATGCCGCAGTCCATGTCACAGGGCAGGTCGCAGTCGCCACATTCCTCTGAAGCGCAGCAGCAGCAGAAGCACGAGTCGTCTGATGCGCAGGAGCCGCAAGTGGCGCAGTCCAGCACGATGTTGCACAGTGTGAGGAACTCACAGAACAGACAGGCCAGGATGCAGTGGACACAGCAATCTGGACGCAGCAAAGAATGTTAGTCACAACAAAAATCTCACTGGCTAGAGATGCTTATCTGTGTCAGTGAAAGAAATGTGTACAAATGTGTCATGGCTAATGACGGTCTCACCATCCTGAGCCTCTGTGGGGATCTGGGAGCTGTTGGATTTGGAGCTACCTTTGCTCCTCTGACTGTTGATGGATGGGTTCGACTGCAGCTTCTTTGGGTTTTTATGGGCTGAGGATGAAGATGAGGATGACGAGGAGGCGGCTCGTGAAAATGTTCCGTTTCTGACCCCGTTGCTGTGTGGCTTGCTGTCTCTCCTCAGCAGCGCTGCTGATTCGGTCGAGCTAGCTAGCGTGGGGTGTATGGGTGTAGACCGTGCCTGAGGTTGATCTGAGACAGAGAGAGAGAGAGAAAACAAACAATAAGGTGAGCAGGGTTATAGCTGGGTTTTATTTCAGCTTTTCTGCTGCTGTGTAATTATTCTCCTTCTGCTGCCTGAGGATGTGTAGAAGAAAAACAGCAGCTGCATATTTGTGGCCAGTAAACTTAGTTAGCATCTTGTTTCTTATAATGGAATTACACTTTTCGTGACGTGGACCAATCAACTTCCAAAAGAGGGCCTCGGGCAGATTCTTGTGCAATATACCCAAGTAAGAACTCGACTGTACAGAATCTTTTTTGTAATTAGCTCTTAATCCTAAATCTAACATATTACCCCTAAGACAGCCATTACCCCAGTCTTCAGTGTCACACGATCCTTCAGAAATTATACTAATATGCTGATTTTGTGCTCAAGAAACATTTATTAACATCAATGTTGAAAACGGTTAACATTTTTGTGGAAACTGTGATGCTTTTTTTTCAGGATTATAATGAATATAAAGTTAGAACAGCATTTATTTCTTGTGTGACATTATTGTCTATACTGTCACTTTTGATCATTTGAATACATCTTTGTCAAATAAAAGGACTAATTATATATATATATATATGAAGAGTTTCGTTGCAAAACGAGATAATTCCGTTTTTAACATTTTTGTCAAAACATGTTTATTATTATGTTATCATGTTATTATTTTGTTTTATGGTGCTGCTTAGCTGTATTTTTTAAGTTATGAAGGTTTAAATCAAAACAAACCAACTGCAGTTGAATTGATATTAATTGGAATGCACAACCAAAAAACAAGATTTTTGAAAAATTAAAAAAAACGGAATTATCTCGTTTTGCAACGAAACTCTTCATACATATATATATATATATATATAATTCAAAAATGCTTCAGGAAGAAGAGTTGATGATGTGTGCCGTAACACCAAGGTAATTGTGATTGCTAACTGACGTCCAGTGATTTACATGTTAAGTCAATGCAAAGACGCAAATAGACATCCTGCGGCGCGATTCGGGTGTTTGACGCGTGTAACGCGTGATTCGCGCGAAACACATAAAGGAGTGGGAGAGCCCCTCTCATGACGCGAATTCATGTCTGTTGGGAAGTGAATTTCACGAGTGAATTTCACGAGTAAACTCAAAATGTCCAAGCGTCCAACTACGCGTGAATAGCGCGTTTTATTCGCGCAAGTTGCGTCTGGTGTGAACAGTCGAATGGTGGCTCCTGGTTTAAAGGTCAATACGGAATGGATTAATCTGCGTTATTTTGTTTAACGCGTTGTTTTTTCTCAGATTAATTAATCAAAATGAACGCGTTATTTTGACAGCCCTAATATATATATATATTTTAGGGATGGGCATGATTAATCAACGATCGATAATTGATCGTTAAGAATTTCGTCGATCACGTTAATTTGTTATCGATTAATGCATTTTTTGCATTGCATAGTGTGAGTCTCGAAGCAATTAAATGAATTTCACTGTGTGACAGCAATTAAACATTTTACCACCAGGGTGCAATATTTGACACCATACTCGGTTATCTGTGATCTTCCGTTTTGATTCTGAGGGAGAATCCCCCACCCCTGAATTGCACACCTACAGACTGGAAAGTGAACGGAAATAGGTTCCCCGGGCTGGCCAAGTTAGCGTGCAGGTACCTGTGCATCCCGGCAACGTCAGTCCCCTCAGACGGTCACCAGGTTGCGGTCGCGTCTGACCCCAGATCATGTCAACATGCTTATATTTCTCAACAAAAATCAGTAGACTGGTGCAGAAGTTGTATGCGAGTTACTAAAGTTAGTTATTTTTCACGAGGCTTTAAGTAGCCTAATTTGTTAAGTTAGCCTAATTGTTAGGAAGGTTAATATCTGGCTCTTTCTTCTGGCTTGGATAGTTTTGAGTTACATTTTGACAAAACCTGTCAGATCTAAGTATTATTATGTTTTTTAAGTTATTGTTTAACATGATTCTTTTTTATTATTATTATTTTGGAACAAATGAGGTCTCTGTTTAGAAATGCCGGCTCGCAGCTGCAGGTTCCACTGCTTTAGAGCACCGCATATGCACGCGCATTTATGTTCGGTTTGCCTAACTGAATATAGTTTAACTGTCTGCCACAAGTTGATCTTGTAATAAAGGTCTCAACGAGGAAAAACACGCTGTGTTTTTGTATTCATTGCATTTTTGAATTATAAAAGTTAAATAATTAATTGTATTATAAAAATATTAATGATTAATCGATAGTCGATCATTAATTCTTCCGACGATCGACTAAGAAAATTTAATCGAATGCCCATCCCTAATATATATATATATATATATATATATATATATATATATATATATATATATATATATATATATAAATAACTTACTGACCCCAAACTTTTGAATGGTAGTGACGCATATATCTCAATGTTTCTGAAATTGTGCTTTTAAAGGTGCAGTAGATAATAATTTTGTCTGCTAGAGGTTGCTAGAAGCCTATTCAAAACAAAAGCGTAGCTTGATGACGCCAAGTTTGAGAGCGGAATCTTGGGACATGTGGTCTCCACCTCAACGGACGGTGCAAAAGAATAGGGATAGGACTCGGGAAGAAATCATGTTCATGGATGCGATTATTAACGTTACTGTAGTATGAAGCAGAGCAGGACCGAGTGTTGTGGGAGCTGAATGAGGCCGCTGGAGCGATTGCGCAACACACGCCTCACGAGCAGCAGAACTTTAATTATGTCACAGTCGCCGGCGCCGCTTCCGCTTTTCCGGTCATGAGTATGAGGTAATGCAGCTCTGTTTATCATATACATTTGAGAGTGTTGAAAATGATGTTATAACATTACTCTCTGCGTTCGCTCGGCGGCTTCTGTGAGACACTTGTTTGAGACACACTGCAGTAAGATAGATCGATTTTAAAATATCATATTAAACGCTTGATGGCTTGTGTTGATAAATGGCATGCAATTCATTTTAAAACGTATTGTATGATGGAGAAAATTCTGTATTACTGTTACTAAAAATAAAGCTGCATCTGATTACAAAATAGTGTTTTTCTCTGAGGCATGGTAAAGCATGGTACTCATCAAGAAAATGTATTTAAACAATAAGACTAAACATGTTGAGCTATATAACAACAATTCGTTTTCTGTCTATAAATATATCAAAACAGTGTCACAGTTCCCTTCGTTCCTGGACTCTACTTCCCATCATCCTCCTTGTGTCACCACCTGCACTCACTTCCTCATCATCTCCCCATCTTCACTCATCACCTGCACCTGGACATCATCATCTGCACACCCTTTATAATGGACTCACTCCCTGCACTCCTTGTCTGTTCTATTGTTAGCATATGTGTGTTTTGGTTGTTTTCTCTCCTTCGTTTGATTAAATATCCTGTTTTGTGGAAGTCCGTGTATGCCTCATCTCTACAGCAACCATAACCGTAACAAACAGATGTTCCCTTGTCTATTAAAATGTGTAATATATTAAAGCGTCTTTGGTGTTTGCATGGTTTCTACAAAATAAAACCGGAAACCGAGGCAGACCGAGGGTAACGCGGGTATGACGCAATTGACAGGCGACTCCTCACACGTCCCAGAGCCTTGGTTAAAATTGCAGTTTTCTCACGATTTACAAATAGTTGGAAACATTTGGGATATTGTAAGTACTTAAGTGAACAAAATATATAACACTGGCCTAGTGGTTTTTGGATATTTTACTGCAAAAATATTACATATTAGACCTTTAACAGTTTATAAATTAACAGTAACTTTGACAGCATTTCATATTTCAAATATAAATGTATATAAAATATAAATTAATATTTAAATATCTATTTTATATTTTACTAAAACAGTTTTATTATTATTATTATCATTATTACACAATATTATATATTGGTACTTGAGTATACAATGTAAGAAAAAAATTGAAGTTTGAACCGATTCGTAGAAGTGAATGATACCAACTCATTTAGAGACTATTTCAGAGACTATTAAAACATCTGTCATACTAATTAGATAACAAAACTAGTCTAATGAGTCTTTAGGAAACTCAATGAGCGTATAAAAAGCACATTAAAATCACAATGTTTATTAATTTTATATCACAAACAAAACCAGAGAATTAAATTTATTACCCGGCCTTAGTTTTGTCAACAGGTCACTCACTGAAGGAAACAAAGGGCAAAATCGACTGAGATTTACACCAAAGTGGGGTTTGTTTCTGGGAAAGAGCCTTCAGTAGGGACATGGGTCCTGACGGGAAGAGCACATGTGTTTACAATATTCGCTTGGTGCTTGCTGGTCTGCAGTAAGCATTGGGTCTAGACTGTTTATATGACTAGACACAATGATATGGCTCATGTTTGAGATTCACTTTCTTAGTGACTCTATCATGTTCATCTATAGTTTGTTTACTCATAATGTTTCCTTTCAGTTTTTGGTTGTGTATCATTTCAATCTGATGGCTTTCCCCCCAACCATCTTCAAAGCACCAAGAAGAAAAAGTCCAAAGCAAACAGACAAGCAAACAAACAAAGAAACATGAATTAATAAACCGAGATCAAGAGACCAGAATTGATTTGCATATCATTGCTTCAGAGTTGCAAGAAGAGTACACAAAGGAACAAATAAACAACATGAGATCACCGCTACGCTTCGTTTCCCACAGAGAGCAAATGACAAGACAACATACACAAATCAAGCAACGAAGCAGAAGTTGCGGGAAACATTTCTGTGTGCCTTGAAAATGAAAAATAAATAAAACCACAGATGTCTAGTGGTTCAAATAATAGAGATTTTAACAGTATAGCTTTAATATAACAAATGCAATAATCAGGTTCTACAGTAAATAGTCTAAAACTTCATATGACAAGAATTGCAACCAACTCTGTCTACTGTATTTTCCGGAATACAAGTTACATTTTTTATCATCTGAAATGAACTGCTATTTATATTCCAAAGCACGCATAATGTCAAGCACCTAAAACGTGCAAAGTGCACACATTTGGATTTGTGCTGAATGATAGGATGTATGTGAGCCAGAGTTTATTTGTGTAGTGCATTTCCCGCACACTGGTAGTTTAAAATACCATGTTTATAGTTTTTGTAAACATTTTGTTTCATTTACTGGTATATTACATTATTTCTAAATGTAATGTTTTAAAAATTTGTCTGCGACTGGGTCTGTTTTTTTTCTCTTAAAGTGATAATTTTTGGGTGAACTATCTTCTCTATATCTTCTCTCAGGCAAACACAATCGGAGTTATATTAAAATATATCCTGGGTCTTCCAAGCTTTATTATGGTAGAGAAGGTTGAAGCCCAAAAAAGTACATTCATCCATCATAAAAGTAATCCATACAGCTCCAGGGGGTTAATAAAGGCCTTCTGAAGCGAAGCAATGGGTTTTTGTAAGAAAAATACCCATATTTAAAACTTAATAAACTATAATAACTAGCTTCCGTTCCAGCAGACAGCCATGTGCATCGATTTATGGCAAAAGAGTAACCCCTGACCCTACGTATGACGCACTGAAGAACGCTGAAGCACAGAGGATAGAGGCAAAACAAAACACTGGTCATGAATGAGAAGTCTGAAAATGAGAATTTTTAAAGAGAAATGTTTTGCTATAAGAGAAGGAGAGATTGAGTTTGTTGCCCAGCCTTATTTGTTTGAACCGTCTAAGAACCGTTAGAGGCGTCTAAGCTTACGATACTCCTACATCCTGCGTCACGTCAGAGATTACCCTTGTGGGGTGAATCGATGTGTACAGCTGTCTGCCTGAAGCTAGTTATTATAGTTAATAAAGTTTTAAATATGGATGATTTTCTTAGAAAAACCAATCGCTCGCTTCAGAAGGCCTTTATTAACCCCCTGGAACCGTGTGGATCACGGATATGATGGATGAATGCACTTTTTTGGGCTTCAAAATCTCACGCCCCCTTCACTACCATTATAAAGCTTGGAAGAGCCAGGACATATTTTAATATAACTAATATGAAATATGAATTTAAACAAATTAGCATATCGTGACGTCACTGACTGGGTCTTTCAACCTGTGCCTTCGGGGGCAGCCGTGTTTCCACTGTCGGGCCTAAAGCGGGCATGCTAGTGCGTGCCAGGGCCAGTCGCGTTTCCACTGTCACTTCCGGGGCTTGATCGTGCCTCATCGGGGCTTCCTCGGGGCCAACGGCCCGGGTTTTTCGGCCCGCCGAATACATTGGTCCAAAGCGGGCCAGCTCGGGCTTGAGGAGGGAGTGGGTACGAGCAAAGGCGGAGTTTATCTGTGTGTGGAGACGGATTGATGATTACATGTAGGTTACCAGCTAACACCAGCATTAAAGACTTTTAAAATCATTTTAGCTCAAAACTCACTTTCAGACAGCAGCAAGAGTTTTAAATAACTTATGTTTGTGATCCGATGTGGATTCTGATCACCAAGAGTATCTTAGTAGTAAACATGGTAAATACGACGGCTTGAAGAAATCAGAGAAATATACGTAGGCTATCACAATCATGTAATTATTTTATCTGTCAGCACGTCTCGTCTCTCAACGGGTTGAGACGAAGCGAACGCACCGGCAATAGTGTGACATCCGTTAACCAATAGTGTAAACATAGATGACGGTTTTTATTTAAAAGAAAGAACGTAGCCTTCGTTTGTATGTAGGCCTAGGCTATTTATATATTTACAATACTTACTAAAATAGAATTAATATTATTTTATTGCTTTTGTATTAGTTGTTTGAAGAGTAAAAAAATAAATTGGTCGGTCTTAACGCAAATTTACAACCGGCAAGTCGGTCGGACTTAAAGCAAAAAAAAAAATAAAAAAATTTGAGTCGGTCCTAAATTGACAGGGTCGGTCGGGTTACGGCAAACAAGAATATTTTTAAGGATGGCCTCAGCCACTCTAAATTGAATGTCTCGTAAAAGTCAGAAACATTTTTCGAGCTGATTGAAAATAAATGTTTTGTTTCAGGCATAGGCACTGATTAAACAAATACTCAATTAAGCTCTTGAATCTGGGCACCGTATGGAGGACAACTGTTTAAAAAGAGAACCGCAATCCACGCAGCCTGCCATCGAAAACAAAAGAGCGCGTACAGCGATACGCCGCGGTGCAGCCAGATCAGGGTAAAGAAAACAAAAGGAGAGGCATATCAGCTAAGTTATGACTAACGTTATGATTACAACGTCACTCTTTTTTTTTGTGCTGGGTGTAAGGATGAGGCCAAATGTTTGGCGTTCTGAAGTTCAGACACCATCTCCCTGTGAGTTTACAGCCTACAAATGTTCTAGTGTTCCTCCACAAACTGCTTGTGGAGTTGACTTTGGCAAGCGATCCACAGCACTTCGTATATTTTACTCTTGAGCACCGCAAAAGACTAATTATTCTGGAAGAAAGAAAAACTATGTGAACTGCAGCCTTCAGAGCCAAAGGAAATAAACCCCCAAAACAGAGAAAGGCTAAATGGACCTTTTACGTGAAATGTTTTGTTATATTTTTTCTGTGAATGATGATAGTATTTAATCCCATCCTTTTGCTGCAATAAACATTTTCTTGACCTTAACGCATGTTTCAGGTCATATGAGAAACGACTGAATGGAATATTAAGAAGGAAAAAAAAAAGAGCAAGAGTTCATAGAAAGAGGTCTGGTGCCCATGCGGAGGCATGTGGACTCTGTGAAGTCCAGGAAAAACATACACAAACACACCTCGTTCTATTCACAGAGTCTGACGCTCGAAGGTCTAGAAGAACTGGCAATCAGCTACATTAGATAATGGCTGAACGGACACATGCCCACAGTGTGCTGGTGTTGGAGCCTGGCCGAGCAAATCCACTCTGATTGGATATTTTGCCGTTTCAAACATTACTCCAGATGTTCAGCTTGTTATAAAGAAAAAAAAAAGATAACTTTATATGAAGTGCATTAAAAATCAGTCTATGAAAATACTAAACACCAGTTCCTTCTTTCCATCGGGTAAACATCACCTTTGAGTCCATATGTTCAGTGTTAGATTGGCGGAGTGTTTATAATGAACTTCCACCCGCATTGTTTGCCAAGCTTTAATGTGTATTACAGTATATTGAGTTTGCCAGCTCTTGTTGGAGGATCAGCCCTTCAAAAACAGCTACAGTTCTCCCTGGATTTACATCTGACATTTTGAAGCTGTGATGTGTGATTCTTTGTGATTCTCTCATACACAAAGACAGAAACCCAAAAATACTTTGTCTACATCACCACCAGCTGCTGTGGTCTGGCATCTACATTACCATTCAAATGTTTGGGGTAAAAGTTTTTTTTTAAAAATGAATTAATACTTCTATTCAGAAAGGATGCAATAAACTGATCAAATGTGACAGTAAAAAAGCCACATGTAAAAATATTAAGCAGAAAACCCCTTTTCAACATCGATAATAATAAGAAATATTTCTTGTGCACCAAATCAAAATATTATAATGATTTTTGAAGGAAGACTGCTGATGAAAATTCAGCTTTGTCATCTCAGGAATAAGTTACATTTTAAAACAGATTCAAATACAAAACAGTTATTTTAAATTGTAATAATATTTAACAATATTACTGTTTTACTGTATTTTTGATCAAATAACAGTATTCAATATAGCATTTACTAAATATTGTGTCCGATTATCGATATTAACCAAATACTACTTTTGGTTAAAGGTCCCGTTCTTCGTGATCCCATGTTTCAAACTTTAGTTAGTGTGTAATGTTGTTGTTAGAGTATAAATAAAATCTGTAAAATTTTAAAGCTCAAAGTTCAATGCCAAGCGAGATATTTTATTTAACAGAAGTCACCTACATCGAACGGCCAGTAAAACAGTTTTTTGACTAACCTCCGCCCACAGGAATACACAAGAGTTGCGTTTGTAGAGTGTGTTTGTCGCCATGTCGTCGAAGCGCTGTTATTTTCATCCCGCAGTCCAATCACCGGGTCTGATTCCGCATAAATACAGTGTTATTACATGTATGATGAAAGCTAATGCATGAAATGAACGTCTCACTTTTTCGAATGGGTATAAGAGTATGTATCTTTAACAAAGTGGCTCAGTAAGAAGATGAATAATATAACTTCTTAGACAATAACACAATGGCTTTTCAAATCTAGCGAGGGACAAATGAAACCAAGAAAGATTAAAACTTAAGTCTTGACATACTCTTAAGAAATGGTTTTACAGAAACACATTGTTTTCTCTTATGACTCATCCAAACTCACAAATAAAGGGTCTATTTCAAGGTTAAATAGAAGCATTAGTGGCTCTCAGAACAGCACTGTATTGTACACTGAGTTACACCCACAGCATTTCTAACTTTTTTGACCTAAATAAAAGTGCACACGCGGTTAAAGGGTGTAAACATATTCAAAGACCACTGGGCATTTTTTTGGGGAAAGTTGGTGGTCAGGAATTGAATCCATAATAACATGGGGCATATTTGTGTTATCCTGTGTTGCAGTTTTTGGATGAGGTATTTGAATCAGGGATGTTACTTTGTTTGTGTGCATTTGTGTTTAGAGCAGTAAACAGGCAGCGTCAGTCGGTCTCCTGGGCATCTGCCAGAAAGACAGAAATTTTTACAGAAGCCAGAAGTTTCTCTTTTGAGAATCAGAGGGCAAAAACTATGACACTCTTTGTGCTTTAGCATTCAAACTAAAGTGCATCAACATGCATATGCCTACATATGTGAATGACCTACTCACGAACGTTTCAAAGCTTTCATACACTGACATATATGCGTTTACTTATTGAACACACAGACCTAGTCCGGCTGATGGAGAATGGATCATTGTTGCTATAGGTTGTGAGTAAATAGATACCAAAAAAGACCATCAATTTTCATCATTTACCACATATCTAAAAGTCACATAATGCCAGAAAACAAGGAGAGATGGGCAGAGTGAGTGTCAAGAAGGAAGGAAGAAATCAAAGGGGAAACAATTCTTTAGAAGAGGCAGAATGTCTCTCTTATCCTTAAATAGTCTTCTGCTGCTAAAATAATTGTTTGTTTGTGTATTACACTGCAGTCTGAAACCATCTGTGGGTGTGAACACAGGCAAAAGGTGAATCATCCTCAGGTTGCTTATAAAAGAATTAAAATATAATATTTTTTAAATAAAATTTACTTTTTATTAAAATATCAATTTATGATATTTATTAAATACTTATTATTTAAAAATATAACATTTCATATCAATGTATTTTCTATTAATCTACTGCACAAAGGTAATAAACATCCAAGTGTTATTTCTTTCCTAAACCAATTGAACCCAATTACTGTAGCATAAGGTCCAACAGCTCTCAGCATCATCTATTCTGTCCTTGTCTAAAATGCACAATTCAGCCCTGAGAAGTCAAGTTTTTTAGGGGTCTAGAATCACTCAGGACCCATATCATCTGAACACAAGCCTCTCTGGTCCCCTGAGACCCCTAGATGTCAGCTGCATTATCTCATAGATTCCCTGCCCAGGGCCCCAGGCTTCCCGTAACACCTCATTTAAAGTCCCCCGTTGCCCCAAACAGCCGTGAGTAACACCACCTTCCGTTTTAAACCCACAGGGCCGCAGAAGCCAGTGAGTCAGCAATTTCTCATTAATACAAAATGAAAACACAAACACAAGAAATCTTCAAGATCAACAAACTATTAAATTATGTGTAGAACAGATGGAGTCTCACACCAGTTTGATGGAAATCCCCCTACTTTCTAAAGAAGGATGTCTTTTGTCAAAGCTGAAAAGAAAAAGAAAACATCCAAATGTGGCAAGGGATAAATGATACGGCTCTTTGAGAAGCAGAGCCAGATTTTACAGGGTGGCATCAAAAAAACAGCATACAGTAGGTTCACAAGAGAGAGACCAAGTAGTCTTTAATCCCGTTCTGCCTGAGCTCATTTCAATGACAATCTCCAGCGATGAAGACTCTAATCAGAGAATTTTAAAGCTGTAATTTAAGCCAGCATTTCCCCCCCTCTTCCTTTAAGACGTTTATTTCCCCTGATGCCGGCCCCTCAGAACTCTGATAATAGATGATGCGATGAGTGAGACACAGGAACTGAGCTTTAAGCCCTGCTGAAGCTGAAATATTCACTGAAAAAGCCAGAATAGGACAGAGAGAGGTGGGATATGCAATATGACTATTCACGGACCAAATTCAATTCTTATCAAACCATCTCTTCATCTCAGAAGCAGTTTTCCCTGTCTTTACATTATATGGCCTTCCCTAGTCATCATTTTCCTAGTTGGCGTTCTGACATTCAGGAAAGCAGTAAGTTCAAGTAATAGATTCAGAGGGAACGTACTGAAAAAATAAATATCTCAAAGGGCTTTGCTGATGTATGAGGGAGAGGAGTGAGTGTATTGATGGTCTTTAAGTATGCGTATACTCTAAACAAACAAAACACTAGAGTCTAGACTGTCAGTACTGATTACAGTCATTATGCAATTTTATCATACATGGAGAGTTTAAAACCAGACTTCAGGCAGATTATGCATTAAATTCAGATTAAATTCTTTAAATTCATCCCAGGGCTCAATAATAAGGATGACCCAGTAGTCCAGGGCCAATGGTGAGATTCCAGTCAAGTTGCCTTTCACTGCATTGGTTTTGGAACAAAAGAACTCATCTTACGTAGGGTGACCATACGTCCTCTTTTCCCTGGACATGTCCTCTTTTTGGACCTAAAAAAAAAAATCGTCCAGACGGGATTTTTAAATCGCCCAAAATGTCCGGAATTTACACACAAATTTGGAATATTGCATAAAACACTTGTAAATACAGCAGCGTTTCAATCCAGTGAGCCAAAGAGAACAAAATCATCGCTTCCTGATAAATTTCGCGCTAAATATCACTAAGAAAAAAGGAAGTTGCTGCAGTAGAAGAAGCTGTTGTTTAATTTTCGTAAATTATTTGTGCCTCAGATGAAACTCAATAAATGCTGTCATGTTATCTTTCATTCAGATGCCTGGTGTTTGTGAATGCAGTCCTGTGAGGCGCTTGGGAGGGAATTATACCGAACCACTTTGACAACAGACTTTGCTTCAGGGATTACAGTATGACCAAAACAGCATTTCAGATGCTGTGCAACAAGATCTGTCGGCTGGTTGGTCCAGTTATGCCATCCCATTGCAAAGTCACATATGTCTTTTTTTAAGTGCATCATGGAATTTATTTGGTAAAAGTGTTTCCATCATAGTTTAAGCGTTATGTTTTCGTGTCACATAAAAATTGGAGCGCATACGTTTATTTTATGTGCATTTTTAGAATTTATGCGCATCTTGGTATTTCCAAGCGTTTTTTCATGCAATATCGCAAAATGCGTATAAAATAGGTGCCTACTTGTACAATTTCTTCTTGCACAATTCTTATACAATTTCTACAGTCGATCTTCAGGAAAGTATACCAGTGGAATGAATTTTTTTTTTTTTTTTTTTTCAAAAAAGTTGAATGGAAAGAATGTATTACTTTATGTATTAAAGTTCAATAACATAGTTGCATGGTTGTGAATGCATTTGTCAAGTATTTAGGCACTCTCCCCCCACCCAAACTTTCTCAAAGTATGCGTTCACACAGGGTCAGGAGAAATCATCCTAATTATTTTACAAATTATTACTTTCTTCAGACCAATTAGTCAGAATTTCTGCAAGGCCTTAAATACATTAACCTTGAATTAAGTGTATTTTAATGCAAATGTTGGAAAGTAAATTAGACACTATAACTAGATCATGCTGAAAATATTCAAGATAAGTTTAAACCTTCTTATGCCAAAAAACAGCAAGCACTGTGAGCGAGCATTTTTGAAAAGATAACCAACAAATGGTTTTGTAAAAGCAATCTACACTAACATGACATCAACACAGACTCTGCTAGAGGACCTGAACCTGAACCCATGTTTTCACTCTCTTTTTCATTTCTCACTCACACTAGACACAGATCCAAAGTAGGAAAGTGAATTTAACAGCCCTTTCTGCACTCTCACAGCCTGTCAAAGGCATTCAGTCTAGACACGCATACAACATCCATGACATCATCGCCTTGGACAATGCTGAATCTTCACACTTCTGTTTTCAACAAAAGCTGTTGATTTCTGCTCGTCACCAAAAAATTAAATTTGCTACGTCACTGTTAAGAAGCAGAAATTTTGTTATATGCAGAAAAAAAAATCTATAAAAAAGAAAAGATAAATAAGCGACCGACAGCATCAAAGCACACATGGATCCATAAAGCATTGCACACTCCTTATAAAGCTGATGATGCAATAGTATTTAAAATTTTACGAGTCCCAAATAGGCACATCTCACGGGTCCATCTGCAAATAAATCAAGATGCGTCGCGGGAGACACTTTGCAGGGAAAAAGTTGGGTGGAACTGTACATTTTGTCCTTTCTGTTATGCAATCGTAATGCTGCCATTTTATAGGCATTTTAAAAAATGTGCAGGGGATGAACAGCCAAGAAATGCAGGATGCATAATCTCCTTTTTATGTTTTCTTCTTGCTGATGCAGAACACCAGGTCTTCACGGGGTCTTAAACACTCGATCCCCTGGCCAAGTGTTTACACGAATCAGCCTGTAGAGAGTCTCCACTGCACTCTGGCCAGCTCATTACTGGGAACTTTTAGACAGGTAAAGTTGTTCCGTCACACTAAATCTGCACATTATGACTGCACCAAGGTGTGACAGATTTGTAGGAGTGGGCTGACATGAGCTACACTTTCGGTATCGTTGCCATATGAGAAGTCGACGTCCACCAAGTTAGCGTGGTCACATTCCACATGCCCATTAAACACATGCCTTCAAGACCACTCAATTTACGTGAACATAATTAACTGTTGCTAGACTGTGAAGAGACAATGAGATCACGTTACAAGCCTTTCCGCTCTCAAAGTCTCCCCAAGAAATTCTACACTCCCAACCACTGCAACCCATTTTGTTTTTAGTTGGTGCCTTGGTTTCCTGCGAGATAAAGTCTAGCTGGTTGCATGCTTAGATGTGTTGTAAGGGTCTTTAGGAGGAGGTGAAGGTGAGAGAGCCCGGATGCAGCCGCCCCAGCACAATTATTCCTGTAAATAAGCAGCAGTAGGTGTCTGGAATGTGTCAGCACACCGGCTCGGGCTGGACAACCAGAGCACGACCTCACCTACCGCACACACACAGTGAGGGCCTGTCTTTAGCATACTTTCTCTCAGTAAGTTTCTCATAACTTGTGACTGTGCAAACACACTCACGGCTGCGACAGTCTCTTAGGGGTCCTGCACGGATCTATTTATTATCATGGAATAACATTTACGGGAAGTCACTGTCAGATTTTTTCCCCAGCTATAACTGGTAAAAGTAACAGTATGATGAGGCTAAGTTAAGGCTTTTATGACCTTTTTATGGCTTAAAAAAAAAAAAAAATATATATATATATATATATAGCGTCCTATATCACATAATTGATTTTAAATGCAAATGTGAAATTTGGTTTAGGAACAGCAAAAAAAAAAAAATCTATTTCAAATAAATGTTGTTCTTCAGAATTTTTATTCATCAAAGAATCCTGAAAAAACTGAAATCTGTAAAATATGTACTGTATTTTTTAACAAATAATTACAGCTTTGAGCTATGAGGCCTTTAAAAAATCTTACCAAGCCCAAACTTTTGAATTGGTAATGAATGTAAGCAATAAAATGAAATTCAACACCTCTTTATTAGGGGCCAAGCACCGAAGGTGCGTAGGCTCCTATTGTTATCATTAGATTTCTTTTTATTGTTGATTTCTTCTTCTTCTTCTTCCGCTCTTGAGTCTATGGCAACCCATAGAACCGTATGGTAAAAAATTGTGAAATTTGGCACAGAGTTAGAGGACAGTCTGAACTGTGTCCATAGCAAATTTGGCTCAATCCCTCTAGTGCTACCAGCTGTCCAAAGTTGCGCTCATGTTTATGTTAATAACTTTTGAACCGTAAAGGTTAGAACCAAAATTCTTTTTTACTCTGATTCCGTGGGTCATGCACCCTATGACATCATTTTCTGTCATGAAAATTTCTCCGCCATTTTGAATTTTCTGAAAAACCTACTTTTTCGAACTCCTCCTAGGAATTGGACTAGATCATCTTCAGACCGTGCCGACAAAAAGTTATGGAATCAAGTCGTTTCCTCAAACCATTTTCGAAAAACACGCAAACGAATTGTACGAAGTGCTTGCAAAAATACACGTAAGGCTGTATCTCCATAACGCTTTATCGTATTCAGACCAAACTTGGAATATGTCATCACAAGCATGACCTGAGGCAACATGCAAAGTTTCGGCACAGGTCCACCTACTGGTGCGGAGATATGAAAAATTATTTTTGCTTATAACTTCTGATGGGTTTGTACAAAAATTATAAATTTGGTCTTGTTGGATTCGGGGCATCATGCTGAGTCGAATGTTATCCATTTTTTCCATATCGGCCATTTTGGCCGTCACCCATTTTGAATTTTATGCTAAAATGCTGTAATTTATGAATGCATTAGCATATCGTTATGAAACTCGTTATGCGTCTTTGGCACCATGCCGTGACCATACTCAAAAAGGTTTGGCGCAGCGCCACCTTGTGGTTAAAAGTTATAACAGAATTTACAAAAATGCTAATAACTTTTGACTATATTAACTGATTGTAATGGAACTGGACCCAGTAGATTTCTTGGGTCATTCTGAAAACATAGATACCAAATTTGGTAGTTGGCTGAACTTCCTGTCCGCCATATTGTTTTTCTTTAAAACCTACTTTTTCGAACTCCTCCTAGACCGTTGCTCCAATTTTCACCAAAATTGAACCGTATAATTTTCAGACCATGCCGACAAAATGTTATGTATTTCAAGGCAATGCGTCAAACTGTTTTCGTATACCGGAACAACGAATTTGAGGCATGATGCAAAAACGACTCTTGAAGCTGTATCTCTGCAATGCTTTAACATATTGACACCAAACTTTGCCAGTGTCATTGTCACCTCACTCTGACCATACCACATTAATTTGGTCACAGTGCCATCTATTGGTTGAAATTGATGAACCAGTAAATACTCATTTTTGATAATTTTTTAGCTCTTTTTTTAGCTCTTAATAGGTCTTTAATTGCTCACTGCTGCTGTTGGCTGGCTTATTGTGCTGTTTTTGTGCTTGGCCCCGTAATTTCTGCTTGCAACTATATTTATTATTATTATTATTTACTTTAACATAACAAAACACTAAAATAGTGACCTCAGATCACAATAAGTACATTCATACATTCATAAGTTCATGTTGGCCTTCCAAGGTTTTGCAAAAAAGTATATGTGAAATACCTATATACTTAATGAAAGGGGTCCATGTGTGATAAAACATCCATTTTCCCTTTTAACCAGTAGGTAATATATTGCAGTGAAAGAAAATCAACTATCACTTTATGCCGCTGTAGCACTGGATCAGAGATGCATTTAAGAAAACTGCTCTTTCAACACCTCTTAAGAACAAAATTTGGTTTTGGGACATGTTCTGCTGTGCATTTTTGCACCATCCATGTTTGGTCATTCTCGCATCTGAATCTATATATCTACGATGGTATAGCTAAATCTCCACCCATCACACATTTCTACCATTGCATGGTATATACTGGTATATATGGCCCAATCCCAATTCTACCCCTTACCCCTTCCCCTTTGTTTCGCGCGTTCACGTGAAGGGGTAGGGGTGTCCCAATTCTCATTTGGTTGGAGGGGAAGGGGTAGGGGGAAGGGCCAGGTAGCCCTTCAAACGAAGATTTTTCGGGACCACACTTCAGACGAAGGGGTATGATAAATTTCCAACATGGCCGACCAAGCGAGCAGAGAGACCCATAAATGTAAGTATTTTTTTTACGGTAAACAGTATTTTAGTAATAAATAATCACTTGTTTTATGTTGCCTTTAATCTTGTGTTCATGTATACGGTTATGTTCTCCGAAAAATTTTTTGTTAAAATCGCTATGAAAACAGTTCGCTAATGTTTTTTACTTTATGATAGTTCCACAACAATTTTGTTTATATTTTATTGAAACCCGCGTTGATTTGACAACATAAATTCAAATCCGGTGGCAGCTAACTTGTCTTTTTGCCGAATGCCTGATTAATGTATTGTTTTGTTGTGGTTACGTCCATAAATACGTTACATGATATAAACAAAAAGTGCATTCAGTTTGCATGCTTATTCATCAGTATTTTATGTTCTGTATCAACCAGGGACTCCTGAGGAAACACGCAGGTTCGTCTCCTTTGAACTGAAGACAAATGCAAAAAAAATATCTGTCGCCCAAGCAACAGAGATCACTACAGGCATCTTAAAAGGCCAATTCACACCACACCAACAAACAATTTTTTTAGAGCGACCCTTTTTATTAACGAGACCCATAAGCATATACAACCATGTAGCTAAACAAGACAAAACGAATTATTAAAAACGAAACTGAAGGTAAACCTGCGTTGCTCTCATAGTGGTTAACGTTACCTCTCTCTTTTGGTGAAGTGGAGCAGCTGCTCTTGCTGAATGGCACGGATTGCACTATATGGACTATTGTACCTTTTGTATATTTTTTTAACAGTATTTTATTTTTTATAATGAACAAGCTGCGATGTCAGGTTTCCACTGCTTTGTTGTGTGTGTGTGTGAGGCGCGGGTGCGATCAAACAGCTGTCTTTGCAGGGGACTTGCCTCATCGTCATGGCAACGGTTCGTGGCCAGGTCAGATTACGTGAGTTTGTTGCCGTCTGTTGGAAAACTGTTCACACCGCGCAGACATTCCACGACCCGACAAACGCCGATTAAACATGTTCAGTCGGGTGAAAACCGACTCCAACAGATGCCAACAGGGGTATCACACCGATCCAACAAACTCCAATAGACGAGTGTTGTCGGTGTGGTGTGAATTGGCCTTTAGAAGTGTGTGATAAACATCGGCGCATCTATGACGTAGGAGCTAGCGACGACTTGTAATGATGATGTGTAACGGTCTAGTAGTGGTGTCCCAATTCTTAGGGGAATATTTTCAGCCCTACCCCTTGACACTCTGTTTCAAGGGGCAAGGGGAAGGGGAAGGGGTAGGCGTAGGGGTAAGGGGAAGGGGTATAAAATAGAATTGGGATTGGGCCATACCACTCAGCCCTATTATACTTCAAATAAACTGACATCATACAAATCCAAAATCCCATGTTTAATGTGAAAAGTAAGATGAAAGACCATGTAACACTATCACCAATATATGCTTTGGAGGGCAGTAAGAAAGCTGGTGTTGACTGCCAAAAGCACAGTGCTATAATTCACCTGGCACTGTTTCCAAGGCAACATCACAACAATAGCAGCTAGCTACCTCCAAAAATATCAAATCTCAGTTGTAAATAAGGCAAGTATGGGCCATTTCACGCACCTCTTAACCAACTTCAGCTGACATGAAGCAAGCCTCAGCCATTGTCCTGCCAAAGTGAATCTATGTCTGGGTTCTTACAGCAATATTTTTTGTACCGTACTGTTTAATGAATTGATTTAATACACTGAGCTGTAGATAAACACAAACACAGCTGTGTGTGTGATTAGTCAGTGTGCTCATTATGTGTATGTAGGTATTTCAGGTTATGGGTGGATAGGCTGTCTCAGAGGTACTGGTACTGGTGTGACTCAATAACAGGACATGTCCAAAATCTACCCTTTAGTCAGAGGACTTAGTCACAGCCTACTGACTAGTACACACCCAGTCTACATCTACACACTACAGACTCAGCACCGGTACACGCATCCCTCCTTCATCTCCAGAACATTCATTGCTCAAGATTTTATGAGCAGTCAGAGCCGTGGCCCTGAAGTTAGTGTACTTACACTGACATATTGTGCTGAGGCTCTCATATAGGGGAGGAGTCGAATTCACAAAACATTCTTAAGAATAAAATTCTTCTTAACTGCAATTTTCTTCTAATTTTCTTCAGAGGAAAAACGTAAGAATATTTTGTACTTCCAAAAAATACTCAAGAATGTTCTAAAGATAAACTTAAAATGTTAGTTCACCCAAAATGAAAATTATCCCATGATTTAATCACCCTCAAGCCATCCTAGGTGTATATGAATTTCTTCTTTCAGACGAACACAATCGGAGATATATTTAAAAAATATCCTTGCTGGATGCGGGGCACATTTTGAAGTACCCCTTGATGTACCCCTCCATCATAAAAGATATCAAAACACTAGTCTAATCTAGTCTAAACTAGTCTAAAACACAATTTTTTAAGTGAAATTTTATTTTATGCAGACATTTTATTAATATTATTCTTATTCTTATCTGTAGGAAATGCAAAAAGATGGCCTTTGATGTGTTTTTCATTGAGTTGATCAGCGAGTCTTTAGCAAGAACCACTATAGACAGATAACACCAAAGCCTTTCATTTTGATCCCATTACCCACATAATTTCCTGTCCTATAAAAAAGGCAATACAAAAACATTTCACTGACAAATCCAAGTTCACCAAATTCTCTTAGAACAGAGACCTTACCATCTCTGTCCCTCTGGCCAGTGTCTCACCCTTAAGTCCTAATATCCTCATTTTATAGTTTTCATCATTTTATTAGTTTCCATAACAATGCAACAAACATACCAAGCACAAACAAACTGTGAAAGGCCTGCTAGGTAACATAGTCCAATTGTTTCATGCTTACATATTATGCTTTTGCCAGGAGTGCTGGTGAGGTCTGGTTGGGACAGGCTGTTGTTGTTGTTGCCATTCTCCACGTCTCCTGTCTTTTCCATGGGTGGAGTGTTTGAATTCTGTGCTGTCTGCTCACCGGTTTCATTCCCTTCTGAGGCCAAAAAACACAAACAAGGAGGAGAGAGAAAGGATATAAAAGTTACACAGAGATTACACAAAGCGTTGCTTTCAGATCTATTTCTAAAGTGTCTTGATGCAACAATAGTACAATGTGGATGCTCAGTTTGTGTTTATACTTGCACCAGCTATTTTGCTAGATCATCACTTTACGCGCACTGTATTTGGTGTGCTTTGCTCACGTATCTGTGAAAGCGCATTCATGCGGTCAGCAGCATGTGTTTGTGTGTGCGTGTTTTATAAGTTAGCGCTGGAGCCAAGTGGTCTTATTATGTGGCCTGGTAATTATACAGGACTGTCTGAGAAGGCTAGAGCAGCATGACATCAAAGAGGGTCAGGACTGGGTCTTAGCAAGGAGAAGCGCTGTGTTTAGCTGTGCTGAGTACAACTGAGCTCTGCTCCTTCCTGGCCTCTGTCCCATACCTACCCAAATGGAAGCCAGCTGGGCTTTACTGGCTGTCTGATAAACACAGCATCTCTTGTGGAACATCAGTCCATTGCTTTCCGTTTATTTCCTTTAGTGACTCTCTGCCTTTTATCTTGGCAGGCTCCAGTTTCTACCTTTTTTTGTGTGATTGTGTGAGTGTGTTGAGGGATTTTTATTTCTTTTTCCTTATCTCGTAATTTTGTGGACAAGAGGATCGCTTTTTACAGAATTGACCTAGCCAAGATGGCATTTGAATTGAATAGTAATCCAATGAATGACTATTAGGCAGTTTGCATTATAAAATATATAAGCTTGTTTCCGACACTATATAAAAAAAAAAAATTGTGACTTTTTATCTCTCAATTCTGACTTTTTTTTTCTCACAACTGCGATTAGGGCTGCATGATTATGCCATAAATCATAATTGTTGATTATTCCCTTGAAATTTGAATTACGATTATTAATTACGATAAAAAAGTCAACATATGCATGGTATAATAATAGGGGCTTTTGCCACCAGTGTGGTTCCCCAAGAACTAATGTTCATGTCCGCTAGGGCCCGAAGTGACGTAAACTGCGCTTGTTATTGTTACTTTTATTTTGACGGTGCTGAGAACAATTCAGACAAATACTGAGCACACAAGTATTCCATAAAATATTACGTCTTCATTAGCTGACGATCTGTTTAACAGTCCTGTCTAAAACGTTATTAGATAGAACTGTTATATAAAGAAAGTAGACAGCATAAGAAATGGTATTAGCTTTTGCTGTGCCTGTGTGGTTCATGCCCAATGTTGCTAGCTTAGCAGAAATACATAATCATGTTTCGCTTGGTCTGCTCAAAGTCACCCTGGATTTTCTCCTTAGCGTATGGATTAGAGGTCCATCTATCACTGTTTTAGTTCGTGGAGTAAATATATAGTCCGTGTACATGGCTTTTTAAAAATGGTGGGTCACCGTACATTTACGTCACTGGTAGCTCCTTTTGTGCTGGGTTAGGTCTTTTACATTCTGAAGTAGTCGTGATTCGTCTCTCACAACGTGACAGGCTCATAACACAACTCTTAAATACAGATTAATGCAAGTGGATATTTTTCCTTGTAATCGCGCCTTTGAACGATGATGAAATCGTGGCATCCGTAATTGTAATCGCGATTCGAAATTCGATTAATTGTGCAGCCCTAATTGCGAGTTTACATCTCGCAATTCTGGCTTTTCTCAGAACTCTGAGATATAAACTCACAATTGCGAGAAAAAGTCAGAATTGTTTATATGTTGCAATTGTGCAAGACTGACTTTATTCTCAGAATTCTAAGCTTATATCTCACAATTCTGACTAGTAAAACCCTCTCAGAAACGTTCCATATTTTTATCTCCTCTAAAGCACTGCAGTAACAGCATTTGAATAGATGTCTTTGGACAATGCATTTTAAGCGCCCCCTGAGAACCATATCTGACCAAGGTCAGGTGAGTCCAAATCCAACCAAGTAAGACCAGTTCATCAACTGGTTGTTTAGGCAACCTAGTAGAAAATATGTAGTTTTGAATATGTTTTTGAGAATAAAATAAAAGGTCCCTAGACCTTGGTGAGAAAGAGAGCCAGAAAGAGAAATAAAAGAGTGTTTGAATGACAGGAATCTTGCCCTATCAGCATCAGACAGATCTAGCTGCCGACAGCATCGTAACCAGATGGCCTTATTTATTTTCTCTACTAAACTCCACCTCTGAGCAGGCAAACCAAGACGACTCACGAGGGGCTTCCATCCCCCATTTCCACAACCAAAACTCCAACAGCAGACAAATTGTCAAGGCCTGAGCTCATAGCTCATAGAAACATCAACATTCTGTCCTCCTCGACCTCAATGACAAATAAAAGTGTTTGCAACACTTCATGTTAGCAGCAGAAATATACCCGACACTTTGCCTGCTGAGGTCTGAAAGCATCATGTGGTGCAGTGCAGACCCCAAGGCCTTATATCCTGTATGTGCCTGTGTAGTAATAAAGGAGCTGGAATTGGTAAGTTCACATCTGGAAGCAGCTGCTGACGGAGCAGGAAAAGTCACAATAACAGCAGCAAAAGTCACAAAAATTAACCTCTAACCACAGCAGAGAATGTGTGAGCCTAAAAAGCAAGAACTTTGAGAGAAACACATTTTTAATACATATCTAATCTGTATATTTACAGACAGATAATCAAAAGGGTGACAAGGGTGATCTTGTATCAGGAAGAAGAGGTTTACTTTGCGATAAAATAAACTTATTTGAGTTCTGAAGGAGGAAAAAAAATAGACCACAGAGTAGTAAAAAAAAGTCTATCAAAGAGTTCAGCAGTTTAGCATTATACAAAAATATTTGACCATGGAATGCTGTGATCAATCAATCAGGTGCGCCGTGAGCATGGGGGACAGGGGGGTCAGGACCCCCGCAGTTTTGAAAAGAATCAACTGTTTTGTCGCAGATGTGAAGAAGAGGAAATGCGCTCTCGAACGGAGAAACACGCGATCTCCAAGCAATCAATCACAGCGTGCTAACATTTTAGGACAGGTCGATGGTATATAAATCGTGGCTGAATGTTAGCGTTTGTCAATCAAGCCAAACCGTTCATTTAGAAACCGAGAAATTTGACGCTTTAAGGTAAGGAAGCTGATCTCTCAGATTGACGTGCGAGCTAGCTTGACTGAAGTTTTCGTGAGGATTTGTAGTTTATGGACTGTTTTGATTTCGGTAATTACATCTAGAAAGTTAAAAGCATTGATTGCATCTATAAAAGAGATATCGAGACCGCTCAGCCTCACGTGCGAGCCTTTCAAAGAAACTCCTTTGCTCATGAGCGTGGAAAGACGCGTTCGGTATGCACACGTGCACCGTCCGTGGTCATAACAATAACAGCTGCAGTTTGGTCCCCCCCACTTTGATAATGTCTCCTGCGCCCCTGAAATCAATCACAATTACAGTATTCCAGAAAGCTGAGTATTCCAGAAATACACATTCAGTTATTAAAGAAAAGCAATACAAAGACATAGAAAAAGAAAAATGAGAAAGTGAAACCTGCAGGGTTCAGAGAGTTTATAAGCTGTTGTGGGTGAGTGTGAGAGCAGAGCTGGGGCTGTGGACAGACAGGGATCACGTTTATGAACCATTTTAGCTTTAAAACACAGACCACTGAAGCCTGCCTCGGTAACGCTGCTGAACAGAAGTCTGCCTTTATACCGCTGTGGCACTGAAGCGTGCGTCAGCTCCTTCTGTTCTCCCATTGCTGTGGATCACTGAGCATTAGCAACTGGAACCCAGCAGTTATCAAAGGCAGAGCTTTAATTCCTCATCATAATCAAGCCGTACAGCAGGCAGGGGAGATTTACAGTGCAGGCATCATAGTTTCAGCTCAGCCTTCCACATTGTGTGGCTGAAGCAATGAGGAATTTCAAGAACCTGCACTTAATGATCTGAGCAATTATGCCACGTTTGCAAAAGCCTTTCTGAATCAGATTTCCGGGTTAACAATCTAGTGCTTTAGACACAAGTTGTTTTGAGCTGGCCAAATACATAAATAAATAAATAAATAAATAAAAGTATGCAAAATGTGTATACAGGACATTACTTGTACACGCAACGTGTGTGGACCCTAAAGGCAGAAAATGTGTGGAAATTTAACTTGACTTGTAAACATGGCTCATGCATTTCCCAGTAAACAACACACGAACATAGGAATAAAAATATAGTATCTGAGTAATGGTCATAAAGACTTTATGGCATTAAAGGCATTGCACTACATGTAATGTTTGCTGTTGTGGGGGGAAAAAGCCCACATAAATTTTATAGCACTTTTCCCACGACAACAGGAATGAGGTGTCTTGTGGTAAAGATTGCTTGGAAAAATGTACATCAGCACCCTATTGGTACAAACTCATTTAAGGTTCACAGCAATATTCTGTATTATGTTGGCACACGTTTATTTCTTAAACATAGTTCACCCCAAAAAAATAAATTCCGTCATTCATGTAATTAAGACCTGTCTTTTTATTCTGTGGAACACAAAAGACGCTATTTTGAATAATGCTTAAAAACTGAAAAACTCTTTAAACTGTCTATAGAAAGAGAGTGGGGTCAAAAACAACACTGAAACCCACTGACTTTCATTAAATTGTTTGCTGTTTTTTATATATATACACATGCAGAAGGAAGGAAATTAGCTTCCAAAGAAAGGAAGTTATACAGGTTTGGAACAACATTAAAGGCGAGTATATGATGATTTATGAACGATCCCGTTACAGGTGAAGTGTGTTGTTTCTGCACCAATGTCGTCACTAAACAGAATTGCAAAATGACAATTTCAAACTCATGCTATTGGTTTGGCCAATGAGTCTGGAAGCTCAAACAACTACAAAATGTTGCATTTGTTGGGACATCAACCTATAAACCATTTCCTCTGAATATTAAATTGGGACAGAACAATTGCACCATCCAAAAAATGACACACTTCACCTTTAATGAGTGAGCAGAATGACCAATGTTCTGCGGGTGTGTTTAACATCCGCCGGTTAACAGGCCAAGACACTCATACACGGCTGATTCTGAGTCACTCTCTCTGCCTCGAAGCTCTCCATCTCCCTCTTTTTCTCAATCTCTTTCTCTCCTTTCTGTGGTGTTGCCTTATTTACTCCTGAGGTCTGCGAGCACACACTGAGACTTTCTATAATCTTTGAGCAGTCAGGTATGAGGCCTGGTATTAGAGACTGAGCAGCCATGTGGCTTTACAGGGACACTTTGAAATACTCTCAACTCTCAAGCCCCAGCCTTTCTTTATTTTGTGGCAGAGTTGCTCTTTCCTCAGCAACCCCTACTAATGCTCTTTCAGAAGAAAGAGACAAAGAGAAAGAGAGAGAGAGAGAGAGACTGACAAGAGACTTAGAGATATTTCACACCCCCATGCGTCTCAGTGGAATAGCTGAACTGAAGACTAAGCGAGAGACATGCTTGAATTAGAACTTTCTCCAACTCAGATCCAGAACTTCTCCTTTGACTCGATGAGACCTCCTCTAACAGCAATGACTGTAAATTCAGTTTTTAATAGAATACAAGAGATTACACCATTTGAAAGGTACTTTCTCTTGTGTGCCAGTGAAAATAACATCACTTTCAATCTAGAGATAATTTGCAGAATCGAAGCGTAAAACTCGCAACTTCACTATTCAGTGTATGCCTGGAGAAAAATATATTGGGGTAACGTGACAAAGAAAACTGTTAAATATCAGGCAACCTCAGAGGCAGGCCTGGAGGAGCAGTGCACTGGCCACTTGTGTTGGGAGTTAATTACTTGTCATTACCCTGACTAATTAAAACCATCACTCTTTAAAATCCACCGAGGGTGATATTATGCTAGCACAGGGCAAGGATGGGAAAAACAAGGGGAGAGGTAAAAGAAAAGAACAGATGAAATGAAAGGCATTAAAATGAGGTTGATTTAAATGCAGCTGTAGGCTAATATTATCATCGGCTTCAGGTTTGGCAGACAGAGTCCGCTGTAGCTCTGCAGGCATCTGGAACAATGTGCTGGCCACAGGGCACAGAGAACAGAGGGATACAGATTTGGGAATTGGAGGGGTACAGAATCATACACTGCAGACTGCGTTCCTTAAATTCACAACTGGTGTGTGCTTTGAGATAACTTTCGAGAAAAAAAAGGTGCTAAACACCAGATTTAATGTTAAAATGCAAATACACTGTAGAAGGCAAAAACAACTCATCAAGGACAGATTCCTAATGTGTTGTGTCATGTCTGCATAATAATTGAGATTGCACAATCTAAAATCATTATGCAACATGTGAAATATAACAGTACATGCTGGCAGCTGCTTGGGTTATGTTAAGTTGTGCTTTCATATTACCTATTTGCAAGTATCAACAATTGTGAGCTGAAGTTAAAGTCTGTCATTTTATTGAGTAGGTGGGTAGAATGTGGTCACAAATGTCTGTATACGCACCTCAAGATGGCAACTAAATGGTAATATTTTGCAAAAATCTTTCTTGCCAGTGTTGGAAAATTTTGTTAGAGGTTGCACTGATGCATATTTAACATATTGCTGTAGTATTTTTGTAGTATTTATTTTAGCAGAAATGTTCAATAATTAAATTAAATTAAATGTTCTTAGTATATTTATAATATTACATTAGTTTATACTGTACAAATGTGCATTTATATGGGACAAGACGTACAATATTTGTAAAATTAAACCATATACACAATATTATTAAAAATATAACTACTATTATTGGTTTTGTCTATTATTGATTTTATGCTACCACAGTACTCAGGTGGTGGCGCTACCATTTTGAAAACATTTTCACCAGTGCCACCTCTCTCATATGTTAAGCCCCCTTCTTTGTTGCTGTATGTCGCAAGTCTCTGTACTATGAAGGCGCTTGTGGGCGTTCCCAGTGCTGTCGCTTTAATGCTATTGGTAGACTGCACGTCTGTGACCATATCTTTAGAAAATGCAAGCACAAGTGATATATAAAACTAAGATATCATTCTAATTTGACAAAAAAATTAGACTTAAAAGAATTAAAAGTAGCATTCTGTTGTTGGAGAGTCAATTGATCGATCAATCAACAAAATAACTCACTCGCATTGTCAAAAATGACTAAAACGTCATTCGAACTGGACAAATAATCAATTTTATTATCCCTAATTATCAACATAATACAGGGGAACCTGTAATATGACTGGCAGCAGTGCTAAACTACTCACTGCATCACATAACACAAACTATCAATTGTATGAATCAAACTCACTATGACCGTCGGCGCCAACAGTTTCTTTTCCACTAATCATTTTATTATATCCATGTATGTGGTTAGAGTCAAATCATATGAAACAGTGAAATCACTCCGGGACTCTGTCCTCTCTTGCCTCCACTCGAAATGTTGATATGACCTCCACAGTCTGCACTCCAATTGGTTGTCATTCACAAAATTCACACTCATTTGCATAAAGTTAAAAATGTATGAACATTTGTCTCGTGTCGCTTGACGCCTACATTGTCACCAGCGGTCACTGTCGCTCATGTCGCCGGAAGTTGCTAGCCCTCCTTTGAAAGTGAAATAGAAATGTATAAATGCCTTTCTTTTTGAAGATGCACCAAAGATACTCCTGTTCATCCTGGGGTTTTGAACTTTTTAGGATCCAATCATAATAAACATGGAGAAGTTTATTATACATTATACAGTTTAAATTTTTTTTAAAAAAGTTTGTTTTTTTAATTATTATCTAAAAATATATTTTTCTATTTTTTTTCTAATTAATTATTAAATTAATTTTTACTACATAACCACAGATTATTTTTTTTAAATGCAACTAAAAAAAGTTTAACAAATATTTCACATTTTACAGTTAAGGAATTCAAATGGTAGGTTACACAATATAAACCTATGCTTTAGTTAAATTGTTTTATATTTTATGTTTTCATCCTCAAAATGTCATCATTTACTCACCTTCATGTCGTTCTAAACCCATAAGACTTTCATTCATCTTCGGAACACAAATGAAGATCTTTTAATAAAATCTGAGAGATTTCTGTCCCTCTATTGACAGTCATCGCAACTACCACTTTGACGCTTCAAAAAGCTAATAAAGAGATTGTAAAACTAATCCATATGAATTAAGCGGTTTAGTCCAAATTTTCTGAAGATATATGATCGCTTTATATGATGAACAGATAGAATTTTCACATACAAACATTCATCAACGCACACATCAGTTATGGTAAACGGAATCTCAAGCATGCTTTGACGTGATGCGTTGATGCTTAGTATATTTATAATATTACATTAGTTTATACTGTACAAATGTGCATTTATATGGGACAAGACGTACAATATTTGTAAAATTAAACCATATACACAATATTATTAAAAATATAACTACTATTATTGGTTTTGTCTATTATTGATTTTATGCTACCACAGTACTCAGGTGGTGGCGCTACCATTTTGAAAACATTTTCACCAGTGCCACCTCTCTCATATGTTAAGCCCCCTTCTTTGTTGCTGTATGTCGCAAGTCTCTGTACTATGAAGGCGCTTGTGGCCGTTCCCAGTGCTGTCGCTTTAATGCTATTGGTAGACTGCACGTCTGTGACCATATCTTTAGAAAATGCAAGCACAAGTGATATATAAAACTAAGATATCATTCTAATTTGACAAAAAAATTAGACTTAAAAGAATTAAAAGTAGCATTCTGTTGTTGGAGAGTCAATTGATCGATCAATCAACAAAATAACTCACTCGCATTGTCAAAAATGACTAAAACGTCATTCGAACTGGACAAATAATCAATTTTATTATCCCTAATTATCAACATAATACAGGGGAACCTGTAATATGACTGGCAGCAGTGCTAAACTACTCACTGCATCACATAATTAACACAAACTATCAATTGTATGAATCAAACTCACTATGACCGTCGGCGCCAACAGTTTCTTTTCCACTAATCATTTTATTATATCCATGTATGTGGTTAGAGTCAAATCATATGAAACAGTGAAATCACTCCGGGACTCTGTCCTCTCTTGCCTCCACTCGAAATGTTGATATGACCTCCACAGTCTGCACTCCAATTGGTTGTCATTCACAAAATTCACACTCATTTGCATAAAGTTAAAAATGTATGAACATTTGTCTCGTGTCGCTTGACGCCTACATTGTCACCAGCGGTCACTGTCGCTCATGTCGCCGGAAGTTGCTAGCCCTCCTTTGAAAGTGAATGGGATCACGTCACTGCGTGTTGTTGGCGGTGTGAACGGGGTTTTAGTCTTGAGCCCTGGGATGACTAAATCAGCACCCATTTCACTCTCTCTATATTATATTCTTTTGCTGTTCAACTATCTGGAAATGTGTCCCAAGCATTATATATATTATCATTATGATTGGTCTTTGCCAGACCTTTGAAACAAAAACTCAATGACTGTTGCATATTTATTCACATTCATCTGTACCTTACTCAACATACTGCAATTGTACTGAGTGCTACAGGAAACAGGTGGTGCCACTTAGTGGAGCATCTCAGATGGATTAAAGCAAAGCATCTCATTTAAAGCCCACATTCATGCTCCCCTGTTACACATTTGTGAGCCCATCATGACTTTGACACAATTTTTATAGCAATGACCCCTCAGGGATGTAATTAGGGGAGCAAAAAGAAAATAATTAAGCAAATGTCTGTGGCTGATCCTCTGAAGAGACATGCTGATAACTACAGTAACGTCTTCACTAAGCTTGGCTCTGAAACAATAGAGTCTAATCTGGGCTTGTAAACTGGCCAAGAGTAAAAACACACGCTTGGGGGAAAAAGCTTCAAAGAACTGTTTTGGAATTTTTCCAAATTCACAGATTATTTAGCAAGTACAATAGAGGAGGGGGGAAAACACTGTAAGCTCATTAAAAAAGAAAATGTCTGGTATTTAACAGGCTTTAGGGAGGATTTAACAGCACTATATCTCGTGCTCGAAAGTTTTTGTGAGGAGATAGAGCAGTGTGAAGAAAGTGGGGGGTTTGTATCTCTGTTTCAGGACTTGGCATCTCTGTGCGTGACATTCCATGTCTCCTGGTTCTCTTTAACATAAAAACATTCACTTTTGCACAGTCACGCACCTCTACTGGCTCCAAAGGAGGAACAGGAAGTTTCAAACACACTGGTGAGTGGCCAACAGCTGCCTCATAGGTCAGCATTGATCTGCGCTCTCTCTCTCTCTCTCTCTCTTGCTCTCTCATTTGAACCCTCTCAGTCAAAAAAATCCAAATGTTCTTGAGCAACGCTTTGCTAATTTTGCCATTTTAACATTAAGATTTATGACTGAAGTGAAAGCTGCAGAAATCCTCCCACATGAGATTCACGACAGCAACTTAAAACCATCAGGCCAGGCATCAAAGACAGACCCCACAACGCTTCAACATGATGAAATCTCCTCTAACTTTCTCACACAAAGGAGACTGGCGAGTGATATCTGCCCCAGACGTGTCAGGAGAAGCCAAAATATACATCTTGAAAGGCCAGCTGAGCATTTGCAAATAATTATGTAGCGTGAATATCAAGCCATTTGAACAAGAGTGCTCAAGTGTGTCAGAATATAGGCTACATCATGAGTGGACCATAGATTACTGTTGTCACTTGGCAATATACTTTACACTAGAGAATTTTACTAGATTGCTTCAGAAAGATTTAATCAGGATAGAAATGCTTTAGTTAAATTGTTTTATATTTTATGTTTTCATCCTCAAAATGTCATCATTTACTCACCTTCATGTCGTTCTAAACCCATAAGACTTTCATTCATCTTCGGAACACAAATGAAGATCTTTTAATAAAATCTGAGAGATTTCTGTTCCTCTATTGACAGTCATCGCAACTACCACTTTGACGCTTCAAAAAGCTAATAAAGAGATTGTAAAACTAATCCATATGAATTAAGCGGTTTAGTCCAAATTTTCTGAAGATATATGATCGCTTTATATGATGAACAGATAGAATTTTCACATACAAACATTCATCAACGCACACATCAGTTATGGTAAACGGAATCTCAAGCATGCTTTGACGTGATGCGTTGACGTGCGAGAACCAATGAGGTTCAATATCATGAGTTACGCAACATTCTTGCTTCCGCAAGAACCAATGAGGTTTGATCTTGCGCATCAAGCAAGTACAGTTGAGCTTCTGTTTATGTCTGCTCAGTGTTTAAATATGAATAAAACCCTAAATTCAACCTGTTCATGATACAAAGTGATCGAGTCTCTTTAAAAAAAATTTTGACTAAACCGCTCAATTCATATGAATTAGTTTTACGATCTCTTTATGAACTTTCTGAAGCAACAAAGTTGTTCGTGGACTGTCGATCTCTCAGATTTCATTTAAAATATCTTCATTTGTGTTTTGAAGATGAACGAATGTCTCATGGGTTTGGAACGGCATGAGGGTGAGTAATGGATTACAATTTTTTTTTTTGGGTGGGTGGGTGGGGGGGTGAACTATCCCTTTAAGAAATGCTAATAAAAACTTTCCTTCAATCTACAGAATGTGTATTAACTTAATTTAGAAATGATTTATTAATTTAGCATTGATTATTAAAATTACTAAGTACAGAATGTTGTCTATCAAGACGCTTGATGTTGCACAGTTTTTGCACATTTTTTTGACATTTATGTAAAGAGAAAAATCCCGCCCCATCACATAACTGCTTTCCACATCTTTGACCACAGTTTTGTGAAACATAATGCAAAATGATCTTATCAAACCATGATGCATAGATATAGAAATTTGTTGCCCTCTTTGCAGTCTCCTACATTTATGAAGTTCTCTTATATTTGCACTTTATGTAAAAACTGTTACAGGATTCATAAATCTTAAAAACAAACAGAGCTCCCTGTCATCACTGTCAAATCACAGCTCAATTCAAGCAGAAGCAGAGATGTTGGCAGTTCGTCAAGTCTCAAATTACACAAAAAAGGCCTTTAGCCTTAATTCTTGCTGAATCAAGATTTTCGAAATAGCAAATCCTAGTGTGTATCTAGCAAAAACAGCTTTAGTCATGCACTCTGGAGAGCAGGGAGTTAGTGTGGATCTCCCACAGTGAGTCAGACCTGTACACAGAACTATGGCACTAAAGCTGAAGAAGGCTAGTCAATGCAGGCAGTGTTTGGCCTCGGACGGGCGCCATATCCGTAACCAGGCAGCCTCATGCAAGCTTGTGTTTTCAAAGAGTTCTTTAGACTATGAGTGCAGATCCTGTTGGGCTTAACTGTAAAAAGAAAATTTAAAAAGAAAAAACAAAACATTGCAATATCATCATTTAAATTGGAAATGTTTAATTTTAGACAAATGCAAACACCAGGATGAACGACTTAAGCTTAATGTCTAAGCACTGTGAGATGAGAATTCCTCACAGTCTAAATGAGTATGCTTCAAGTTGAGGCACAAACCTCAAATATTTAGGAACAATTCAGAGCTAAATGTAATTAGCGGTTATTGGGCAGATGGCATATATGCCCGATAGCCAAATTTTACCATAGCGTATTGGCTGTAGCAGTACAGGAATCAACACGCTCGCTGGTTTCTGCAGCACTGTTATGCAAACGGACGATTGGGCCAGGACTTGCCCTCTCCCACAGTAAATACAAGGCCTCCGCCTGCAGATATGATTCCTGCAGAGAGGACTGTGGCAGTTTGCAGAGGTGGTGCGCTCAAAGCCACTTGTTGTTCACACACGTACGTTTGTGAATACACATGTTCACTAGCCCCCAGACCAAAGACGGACATGTTTGGTTGTACACACACACACACACACACACACACAGGCCACTCATATTCCGCAGTGCCCTTTGTATAGAGAACCATGACTAATCTGGAACTTTGACCCCTTGCTAGAAGGACAGTCTGGAGGATCTGAAGAGCATTTACAAGTGGCCCATTCCTCCTCTGGAATTTAGAGTCCCTCAATGCCCTACTGACAAACCAAAGCTCACTGAACCCCATTCACTGCAATGTTTGATTCCACATCTACTAAGCAAAGTACATAGCCTTCAAATCACTGAATGTTTCACTAGCACTGTGAACTCTGTTTGCAGACTTCCACTAGCCAAGCACAAAAACAATAGTGTCTACTCTTATTAGCTCTATTGTAAACCTAGTGAGCTGCCTCACTGTCTACTGCTTACATAAGCCTGAAATGGAAGGGAATTTCAATTTAATTTTTAATTTTAGCCAATTTAAATTATTTTTGTTAATATTTTTAGTATCTTTAGAATATACACACATATATTTATAGCATACACTAGGTAAAGGTAGATATGACCTAAAATCAAAATCTCGATTAGTTGAACATTTTACCTCGAATATGATTAATGAAAAATTTTTACATAGTTCACTGACAAGGTTTGTACTGTAAATATGCTTAACTTTTAAAGGTGGGATATTTTTTCCTAATGAAAGAGTACTTTCATTTCTGCTCCTTGTAAATCAGATACAGATAAATTAGCACAGTACCAGTGCATTTATTTGAATGCATTAATGAGAGAATGATTGCATGTGAATTAGTCATACCATCTCTATTAATTGTGAAGCTGTGGGTTGTAAGTATAGTTACTTCAAAAGTAGAAAAATATATGCCATAACTTTTGAGTTTCTCAGCTTCTTTAGTGATAAGTCACACGAAAGCATTGACAACAAGCTTGTGCACCCACTGTGCACACAATCTTCACGTGATGTGTGAGCTACCGTCTATATGCGTGTTCGAGTGCCACAATGCATCAGCGCAGTAGCTCAATATAACAATACACATTCGATGATCTAAAATTGCTTGAATGTCCAAACCGGCAAGATTTAAAGGATTAGTTCACTTTAAAATGAAAATTACCCCAAGAATTTCTTCTTTCTGATGAACACATTCGGAGCTATATTAATAAATATCCTGATGCATCCAAGCTTTATAATGTCAGGGAACAGGACCAACGAGTATAAAGCACAAGAAAGTGCAATCCAAAGCAAAACGCCCACCACACGGCTCCAGGGGGTTAATAAAGGCCTTCTGAAGGGAAGCGATGCATTTGTGAAAGAAAAATATCCATATTTAACCAGTTATAAAGTAAAATAAGCTGGTGTGTAGTGGGCGTTCTTGCGCAATATGGCTGCCGTCACATCATCCAGGTGGATGCTGCACATTGGCGGTGGTTGAGGAGATTCCCCCTACTATGTAAAGTGCTTTGAGTACCCAGAAAAGCGCTATATAAATGTAACAAATTATTATTAATTATTAAAATATCTAGCTTCCACCAGTAGATTGGAAGTGTAACACTTTTCGCAGTTCAAAATGCTTAAGCTACATCCTACGCATTCCGTATTCAACTTATGAAAAAGATTAACTGATGCAACGTCAGTCACACCTTCTTCCTAAGTTGAATACAGATGGCGGTCTGGCTGAAGCTAGATAGTTTATTTTTATAACTTGTTAAATATGGATATTTTTATTAATTTAGCATTGATTAATTATCAATGCTAAATTGATAATTTTTCAATTTAGAGCCATGTGTCTTTTCACTGCTATTATAAAACTTAGATGTGTCGATGTGTCAGGATATATAACTCCGATTGTGTTCATCAGAAAGAAGAATGTCATATACACCTATGAGTGTAATTTTTATTTGTGGTAATTTTTATTTTAAAGAGAACTAATCGTTGACTCAGCGTTTGAGTTCACCTCCGTGTTGCCTCTATGCTGCTGACTGGACGGGGTGGAGCCACATGACTACACACGCAGTAGCATGTTTTTAAGGTGAAAGTATTAACAGGATTAAAAAAATGAAATAACTGACATGGAAAAATTATGTTAGTTAGAGGTTGTGAATTTCGGTTTTGATTACTTTTCAATTAATAGTCCAGCTCTAGCATACACTACCATACCAAATTTTGGGGTCAGATTTTTTTAATTAAAAATTTCATTCAGCAAGGATGCATTCAATTGATCAAAAGTGACAGTAAAAATACAAGTATTAATGTTACAAAAGATTTCTATTTCACAAATGCTTTTCTTTTAAACTTCCTGGAAAAACCTGGAAAAACAGGACCCAAGCAATAAGCTCAAAGCAATGCATTCTGGGATTGTGTTCAAGAAGGATACATGAAATGCTGCCTTGTAATTTGGTTTAAAAAAGAGATCTTCAGGCAGTATAATTAAGTTACCTACCTTTCGAAACTGTCGGAAGTGTGCCTATGATGCCATAAAATGCTGCCTACAGAGGAAGCTCACTAGCTTTTTGCATGCGATCGAATGGCAACAATCCACTTATTTAAGTCAACATGAATGAAATGGCTTCTCAGACGAATAAACATGTAGGGTCTTGGACTTGATTTGGTCCATCAGGAATTGACTGGATGGTTGTGGTTTGCTATTACTGTTTGCTCATGTGAGTGACAGATCGTTCCGCCTTTACACCGAAAAAGAAAACATTATCAGAGAAGAGAAGTCATTGCAAAATGGAGGGGAAGTTATTTTGAAGGGCATATGATTTTTTATATTTTTTTGATGTGCGCAGATAAATCATTTATAATAAATACTGCAATATTACACGAAAAAAAAAAAAGAATTGTAATTTGGATTTCAAGGAGACTTTAAAAATTAAATTCAAGTTACATCCAGAGACCTGCTGGCTGTGTATGTTGTACCTGGGCATGGGTCAATGACTGTTTCCAGGGGCCGGCTGTCGCGTTGGGCTCCATCTGAATGTTCGGGCGGGTTGGCACTGTGGCTGTGGTCCTCCTTGGACATCTGTTCTGGAACCAGGTGCCAGGTGACTAGAAATTACCCTGCAAAAAGAAACACACAGATGAAAACAAGGCTCAAGCCTGCGAACACACGGCTGTCCTTGTTCCCACTATCACTTTTCCCTTCTATTGTTTGGCTCATGTCAGTGGGCCAAAGTACTTAAAAACAGCAGTGGCTTGGGAAATAATGCTTGGCAGAAGAAGAAACTCAAATGGCACAATGAAGCAGAGAATCATGGCCAGAAACGATATATAGTGTGTTACGATACAAAAGACTTGTCCAAATGTTCAAGTCATTAACTAAATAAAGAATTAAACAAACAATTTTGATGCTCAGACCATGGCATTCCTGTGGTGAACATGCTATTTCAAGAGTTACTTTAATTAAAATGTCATGTGCTAAAAGAACACTTACATTTAACTTATTAAATTAAGGTAATGTACTTCAAGACATGATAAAGTTACTTCGTAGCTACTAAAAACTCCACTGAAAGGAATAATCATAATACTCTTGTATGAATCACGATCAGCACACAGAACAAGATGACTCTGTTGGTTTTCAAGCTGTGGTTTGTCTGTGGCGAGTCTCTGCACGCTCCTGCTAAAACTCACTCAAACCTGTTGAACATGTCCTTTATAGACAAACCTGAGACAGATGTAAAGAAAAACAGTCCAAACGTCTTACCTGCAATGGTCACTTTCCTACCAGTGTTGTTTCAGTGATGCATCTTCTAGTGCTCGCGCAAAACAAACTTTCAAGTGTCCCGTTTCGCGGGGAAAAGTCTTTTCTTTCTCTTCATGTATCACTCTCTCTTCAAGTATTTGAGTTGCTTTATTATTTACATGAATGTTGACACTCGTTATTCCTCATTTGTTATTCTCGACCGTTATCTCCAGCGTTGAATAAACGAAGAAACTTATCTTCGTCTTCAAACTCTCCCAAAGCCAAAAAACTTGACAGAAAACATCGTAAGGTGGAGTCTTATTTTTCACTGTACTAAAGGAAGACGGGAAATAAATGGCTATGAAAAGTTTTTTTCCTCTCAAATCCTCCTAATTTCCAGTAATGATGAAAGTTGTTGAGGTCGCTCTTCAGTGTTTTCACCTCGCGCACTGTCGCTCAGGACTCTCGTACAGCAGCAGTCGCGCACTCAGCTCGAGACTGTTCGACAGGAAATGACATTGAGGGCTGATTACTCCCTGCAGGCAAGAGATGACTGTACTCTACAATTACACTGATTACACTCTCCAGGACCACATAATAGACAAAAACACGTCTATAATATAATATAATATAATATAATATAATATAATATAATATAATATAATATAATATAATATAATATAATATAATATAATATAATATAATATAATATAATATATAATTTTTAATTAATAATAATAATAAAATAATAAAATAATAATAATAATAATAATAATATATATATATATATATAAAACACACATTTTATTTCATTTTTAATATACATTTTTAAATGATTGATATACATGTACATATATCTTGAACAGTTTTCCTTAAAAAAAAAAAAAAAAAAAAAAAAAAAAATATATAAATATAAAAATAAATATATATATATATATATATATATATATATATATATATATTGTAACGGTGGCAGCCCATCCAAAATTAATCTTTTAAATTTTTTGGTTTTAACCAAATAAAGTTCGGGTGCCAGGTATAAAATATACCAGTTACATGAAATAAAAAAAAAAACTTTAAATCTTTAAAAACTTTATTATTATTTTTTTTTTCAGTCAATAAGAAACTGCAATGCAATTATACCACAGAGATCACACGTTCAACAAAAAACAATAATAACATCAGGGGAAAAATACAAACAAACAAATCAATATAGTCACGTCCATCCTTGATCGTCATAACGGCAGTTTCACCGTTTCAGGTGAATATGAAAGTATAAGTATATATATATATATATATATATATATATATATATATATATATATATATATATATATATATATATATATATATATATATATATATATATATATATATATATATAATATAATATAATATATATATATATATATATATATATATATATAGTTCATAAAGAGAGAGTTTTTCTTTCTTTTTTTTTTAAATATTTAAGATATATGTAAATCATATGAGATATATGTACAAATGAAACAAATTAAAGACAATTGATGGTACATACAATTTGCAGGTAAAAGTCCAAAAATACACAACAATGATGTTATGAAAGCCCGAAGGCACACTGAATGTAAAATGTTTGGGCAGAACAGATAAAAATCATATGTACAACTTTTATACAAGTTCAAATCAGTTTTAGGTCCCTGTGCCAGTAAAGATGTTTTTTTTTCTTTCTTTTTTTTTTTATCGCATAGGCGGCAGGAATGTTTTTACGCATTCCAATTTATATTCATTAATGTCAGTGTCAGGCCTGAATTCCATGTTTATGGTTCCATCACCTCTCTCTCTCTTTTAGCAGTTTCCTGCAAATGCTTTGCACATGTAAAGGGAATGCTACACTTTGATACACTCCCATTGGATCTGATGTCCATCAGCACCAGCATTCTGCAGACTTGAGCTTTGTGTGTGTGTCATACAAACTGAGGTGATGAAATCAATTAAAATGTTGATGACTGAGTAAGGTGTAATGTCCACAGCCTCACCCACTACTAAATCCAAAATGACACTCATTGCAAATAACAGCACTCCTAAGACAGCGTCAGACACTCATTAGCCTCTGCCAGTGTTTGTTGACCGGTCAATGATATTCAACCCTTCAGGTTTTTGTCTTGGTAATTAACCTGACATTTACCAGGTGCCACTCCGCTTAGTTTCTTCTCTCTATGACCTAAGATTGCTGTGGTCCTGAAGGCCTTAATCTACTGCATGATTTCATTGAGATTTTATGCTTTGCATGCTTAAATGTGGCCCAGTGCATCAATTGTTAAAGGGATATAGTTCAGCGAAAAATATACGACTTATATAGTGATGGCTGATTTCAAAACACTGCTTCAGGAAGCATCGGAGCACAAATGAATCAGTGTATCGAATCTGCAGTTCGGAGCGCCAAAGTCACGTGATTTCAGCAGTTTGCCGGTTTGACACGCGATCTGAATCATGATGCGATCCACTGATTCATTTGTGCTCCGATGCTTCCTGAAGCAGTGTTTTGAAATCGGCCATCACTAAATAAGTCGTTATTTATTTTTATTTTTTTTGGCGCACCAAAAATATTCTTGTTGCTTTATAATATTAATATTGAACCACTGTACTCACATGAACTGATTTAAACATGTTTTTAGTACCTTTATGGATCTTGAGAGAGGAAATGTCATTGCTGGCTATGGAGGCCTCACTGAGCCATCGGATTTCAACTAAAATATCTTAATTTGTGTTCCGAAGATAAACAAAGGTCTTACGGGTGTGGAACGGCATGAGGGTGAGTAATCAATGACAGAATTTTCATTTTTGGGTGAACTAACCCTTTAAGTGTCATAAAGGTTTTCAATGTCATGAGGGGGAGTAAATGATGACAAAATTTTTAATTTTTGTTGAACTATCCCTTTAAAGGGTTTGTTCACCCAAAAATGAAAATTATGTCATCATTTGCTCATTCTAAACCCATAAGACATTCGTTCATCTTCAGAACACAAATGAAGATCTTTTTAATGAAATCTGAGAGCTTTCTGTCCCTCCCTTGACAGCCTATGCAGCTACAACTTTCAAGCCATAGAAAGGTATTAAAGACATCAATAAAGTAATCCATGTATTTGAACCAAAATTTTGTGCTTTTTTTTCCCAAATTTACCACTTTATTTACAAAATATTAATCTCCAAGGCGCGTCAACACAACACCCACGCACGCGTGCTTTCACGAGAGCATGCGTGTTGTGAACACACATTGGAGTTAAAGGGTTAGTTCACCCAAAAATGAAAATTCTGTCATTAATTATTCACCCTCATGTCATTCCACACCCGTAAGACCTTCGTTCATCTTCGGAACACAAATTAAAATATTTTTCATGAAATCCGAGAGGTTTCTGATACCCCATAGAAAGCAACGCAAGTACCACATTCAAGGTCCAGAAAGGTAGTAAAGACATTGTTAAAATAATCCATGTGACTGCAGTGGTTTAATCTTAATATTATGAAGAAAAAATAACAACTTTATTCAATTTCTTCTTTTCCCTGTCATTCTCCTACACGGTTTATGTTGCAGAGACAGTGCAGCACTTGAACCACTGTAGTCACTTGGACTATTTTAACAATGTCTTTACTACCTTTCTAGTCTCACGAATGCACACGTGTGTAGGTGTTGTGTTGATGCGCCTAGGAGATTAATATTTCGTAAAATTTCCGTTAAAACACTGCAGTTACTTGAACTATTTTAATAATGTCTTTACTACTTTTCTGGACCTTGAGTGTGGTACTTGCATTGCTTTCTATGGGGGATCAGAAACCTCTCAGATTTCATCAAAAATATCTTAATTTGTATTCCGAACGAAGGCCTCACGGGTGTAGAACTACATGTGGGTGAGTAATTAATGACAGAAATTTCATTTTTGGATGATCTAACCCTTTAATTGAAGTTAAACCACCGTAGTCACATGGATTAGCCTACTTTTATGATGGCTTTAGTACCTTTCTGGGCCTTGAAAGTGGTGCAGTAGTTGCATAGGCTGTCTATGGTGGGACAGAAATATCAAATTTCTTTAAAATTATCTTCATTTGTGTTCCAAAGATGAACAAAAGTCAAAGGGTTTGAAAGACATGAGGGTGAGTAATCAATGACAGTGAATGATAATTCATTTTTGGGTGAACAAACCCTTTAAAGGTGCCCTTGATTCAAAAATTGAATTTACCTCGGCATAGTTAAATACCAAGAGTTCAGTAAATGACATACAGTGAGTCTCAAACTCCATTGTTTCGTCCTTCTTATATAAATCTCATTTGTTTAAAAGACCTCCGAAGAACAGGCGAATCTCAACATAATACCGACTGTTATGTAACAGTCGGGGTGTACACCCCAATATTTGCATATGCCAGCCCATGTTCAAGGCATTACACAAGGGCAGAACGTCTGGATCTGTGCACAGCTGAATCATCAGACTAGGTAAGCAAGCAAGAACAACAGCGAAAAATGGCAGATGGAGCAATAATAACTGACATGATTCATGATAACATGATATTTTTTGTGATATTTGTAAATTGTCTTTCTAAATGTTTCGTTAGCATGTTGCTAATGTACTGTTAAATGTGTTTAAAGTTTCCATCGTTTCTTACTGTATTCACGGAGACAAGAGCCGTCACTATTTTCATTTTTAAACACTTGCAGTCTGTATAATGCATAAACACAACTTCATTCTTTATAAATCTCTCCAACAGTGTAGCATTAGCCGTTAGCCACGGATCACAGCCTCAAACTCATTCAGAATCAATGTAAACATCAAAATAAACACTGTACTTACACGATTAGACATGCTGCATGACAAACACTTTGTAAAGATCCATTTTGAGGTTTATATTAGCTGTTTGAACTTTTTTTTTAATGTTGTTTAAGGCAAGCGCGAGCTGTTGGGGCGTGGAGCACCAGATTTAAAGGGCCACACACCCTGAATCGCTCATTTCTAATTATGCCCCAAAATAGGCAGTTAAAAAATTAATTAAAAAAAATCTATGGGGTATTTTGAGCTGAAACTTCACAGACACATTCAGGGGACACCTTAGACTTATATTACATCTTTTAAAAAAAAGTTCTAGGGCACCTTTAAGTGCTTGACTAATTCATCACTCAGTGATTATAGGTCATTGTACATAACCATATCTAGGTCAACTGCTGGAACCTGGAGAAACTGCTGACTTCCCATAATACATTGTAGTGATTCATCAAATAATCTAAAAGCAGTCTGATATGTACAAGTGTTAGTATTGGCTCAAACATTTGTGATAAAACCTATAAAAACAAACAAGGAGCTAAAAAGGTGCAAGGAAAAAACAAAAAAAAAACAAAAAAAGAAACAGGATTTTAAGTGTGAAACATAGATTGAAAGAATGAAAGATGTGTGATAGGTTTATAAAAGTGTTACAAAAAATGACAGTAGCTATAATGCTCAATGCTTTACAAGAACCTCTCCAAGATAACAGTAAGAAACATCAAGGCACGCATTACTCATGTCCAACAGTGTTTTTCTCTTGGATGTTATTTTAAACGTTTGACACTGATTGTTTGTAGTGGAATTGAACATTTTGGCACGGTCAGGGAAGGAGAGAGGGATGAAAATGTGTTTCTAATCACTCACAAAGATGCCTTTGTTCTCCTGTCCGGGCCTTGTGTAAGCTAGCGGTCCAGGCTGAGGTATTCTGTCAAAGCCATCTTAATTTGACTAATTATGTAGCGTTGGAGGGTGCAGGATACACTTAAACGAGCATTTATGTGCGTGTGATTTATCATTTATCTAGGCGGATAAGTGGTGCGGATGGCGTATTTTGACACTCAGTAGTAGGAGTCATTGTGCAAACAGTATCAGTCAGACTTTCCTTGGGTCAGTCGGTCTTGAAACTCAAAGTACCTGAGTTTACCTGAATTTAATGCCATTTCAACACGTATCACATTTTTTTCCCCAAAACTTTTACCAAATTGAGCAGCCAGTGTAAGATTCCTGCCTGTCAAACTCTGAGAAAGAATTTCAAAATACTTTAATCAAATAAAAATATTTTTTCCCAAAAGCATCCACACTTTTCCATCTTTTCTCTCAATATTGTAGCAACACCTCTTCAGATTGGAGGCCTGTTTTTTTTTTTTTTTTAAAGATAAGCTTTCAGAGCAGATTTCGAAGGAAGGGAAGGGATGGCAGAAAAAAAAAAAAAAGCAGAGAACCTGATCCCGGTCTAAATGGGTTGGAATAACACTCTCCACCCTGTCTGTATGTCAGTGAGAGATTTTCTCAGAAGACTGAAAGGGCTCTCTGACTGGGCCTGTCCTGTTATTTTCCTTTTCTTTTCTTTTTTCTTTTTTTCATTATGTCCCATTCAGCTTTTGGCTGGTTTATTTACCCCTCCTGGTGGACAGAGCCTGTAACACAACAACAAGACCATCACATGGACACACTTCTGTAGGGTTTCAACACATGACTATTATTGTGGTCAGCCTGCTGGACAGAAAGAACCTGATGTAATGCCAAACTGTCAGTATCACTTCATTTTGATGATCCCCTTTAAACAGTCTGTTTACTATAAGTATCTGTTAACACTTTATTGTGATGGTTTTGTGTGTGTGTGTGTGTGTGTAAGCAATGTATAGTATACACAAGGTCAAACGTTATTCGTATAAAGCACACACACACACACACACACACACACACACACACACACACACACACACACACACACACACACACACACACACACACACACACACACACACACACACACACACACACACACACACAAAAACTGTACTAAATGCATTCCATCAGAAAATAATAAAATGCTGTCAGATTTTGAACTTGTTTTTCAATGAGAGACTCATTTTACTGATAATATCAACTGGTAAGATTTAATATCACTTTTAAAATAGAGAGCAATGCAGAAAAGATGCATTGTTGTCATGTGATTGATGTCTCACAAATCTATGATTTTATCTATTACTGTATTCATCTGCTAGCAGTCAGCCTACAGCTTACTCAACAGAATTTAAAGTAAGTGAGAGAGGGTTTGAGCTCATATTAAATATGAGCAATAAATTATATAACCGAACGATTAGCTGGATGCTATTACACAAAGAGGTAACTGCAAATATTAGCCTATTACTCAACATATCGTAGATGGAGCACATGCAAAGACTATAACCACTGTAGTTTTCTTTTTTCTACTTCTGTGTCCCATTTATTTTGTCCCCCAGCCCAAAAAATATCATCAAATGGACTTGGGCTATGATGTTCCCCTTACTAAGTTAGTTGGAAAGGCAAGTGCTCTGTAGACATCCCACTTCCTTGAAGTTGAGGCCCCTGCTTTCTGGTTCAATCACCCACTTTACACCAAAGTCAGTGTGCCTAAGTGTCACATGCATTTTTCATGATTTAGGGGAAGCCACCTCCCTGGCTTGCTCTTAATTGAGAGCACATTTTCTACACCTCACATAATGGACTACTTTTTGTAGTGTGTGTGTGTGTTAGAGAGAAACACCATACGCATAAGCTCCAGCAGAGCCACACAACCTCTTGTCTTATTGTAAACTGTCAAATGCTGGCAAGGATGTTTGCATGTTTTATAGTGAATTAGATATTAACTCTCTGATGCATGATGAGAAAAAGACATTTTGAACTATTTAGTGTATGATGATGTACATCTAAACCACCATGGGAGATCACCTTTGACCCTTTCCCATATTTTTTATGGCAGTCCTACAGCCCGAATTCTGGAAATGTTGGGACGTTTTTTAAATTTGAATGAAATGGAAACTAAAAGACTTTCAAAGACTTTAGCCAATATTTTATTCACAGCAGAACATAGATAACATAAATGTTTAAACAGAGAATTTTTACACTTTTATCCACTAAATGAGCTAATTTCAAATGATGCCTGCTACAGGTCTCAAAAAAGTTGGCATGGGAGCAACAAATGGCTGAAAATGCAAGTAATTTTGAAAAGATTCAGCTGGAAGAACATCTAGCAATTAATTAAGTTAATTGATATCAGGTCTGTAACATGATTAGCTATAAAAGGATGTCTTAGAGAGGCAGAGTCTCTCAGAAGTAAAGATGGGCAGAGCTGTGAAAGAGTGCATAAAACGATTGTGGAATACTTTAAAGCAAATGTTCCTCAATGTCAAATTGCAAAGGCTTTGCAAATCTCATCATCTACAGTACATAAGATCATCAAAAGATTCAGAGAAACTGGAGAAATCTCTGAGCGTAAGGGACAAGGCAAAAGAACTTTATTGGATGCCCGTGGTCTTCGGGCCCTCAGACGACACTGCATCACTCATCGGAATGATTGTGTGAATGACATTACTAAATGGGCCCAGGAATACTTCCAGAAACCAATGTCGGTAAACACAATCCGCCGTGCCATCTGCAGATGCCAACTAAAGCTCTATATCATGCAAAAAGGAAGTGTAAACATGGTCTGGAAGTGCCATTGTGTCCTGTGGGCCAAGGCTCATTTAAAATGGACTGTTTCAAAGTGGAAAAGTGTTCTATGGTCAGACGAGTCCAAATTTGACATTCTTGTTGGAAATCACGGATGCCTTGTCCTCCGGGCTAAAGAGGAGGGAGACCTTTCAGCATGTTATCAGCATTCAGTTCAAAAGCCAGCATCTCTGATGGTATGGGGGTACGATATGGGCAGCTTGCATGTTTTGGAAGTCATTATGAATGCTGAAAGGTATATAAAGGTAAAACGTCCCTCCAGACGACATCTATTTCAGGGAAGGCCTTGTGTAATTTAGCAGGACAATGCAAAACCACATACTGCAGCTATTACAACAGCATGGCTTCGTCGTAGAAGAGTCTGGGTGCTGAATTGGCCTGTCTGAGTCCAGATCTTTCTCCCATAGAGAAAAATACGACCACAAAAAGAAAATGACCACAAACTCTTCAGCAGGTGGAAACCTATATCAGGCAAGAATGGGACCAAATTTCAACACCAAAACTCTAGAAACTCATAACCTCAATGCCCAGACATCTTTAAACTGTTTTGAAAAGAAGAGGAGATGCTACACCATGGTAAACATGCCCCCATCTCAACTATTTTGAGACTTGTAGCAGGCATCACATTTGAAATGAGCTCATTTAGTGCGTAAAATTGTAAAATTTCTTAGTTTAAACATTTATCTATGTTCTGTTGTGAATAAAATATTGGCTCATGTGATTTGAAAGTCTTTTAGTTTTCTTTTTATTCAAATTAAAAAAATGTCCCAACATTTCCAGAATTCGGGTTATATTTATTTATCATTGTTTTTGTTTTATTTCTAACATTTATACGATGAATTCAAAATGGCTGTACCTTCAGAATACCTCTATATTTTTTTTTAGTTGGGAACACTTTTATTAATTGCATTTGTATTCATTTTTGTTGCAATTTACTTACCACAAATGAAAATTATGTACAGTCTACTGTACTGAACATAATGAAATAGTATTTGGTAAAAACAGTTTTACCATGTATATTGGCTGTTTATTTGTTCTTATAAAGCACATATCAATGACTTATTCTGCATGACCATATTCTACATCCCTTAATCGTACCAAAACCTAAACTTAACAACTACCTTACTAACTATTAACAAGCAGTAATGAGGAGTTTGAGGCAAAAGCCATAGTTAATAGTGAGAATTGGACCCTAATCTACAGTGTGACCACTGGATACTTCAGTGGGAATTTCCTTTAGGTCTTTTTATAGACCAATGAAAAAAGAAGGATTTTCATTAAACAATACTGTGGATAATTAATAATAATAATAATATTAATAATAAAAATAATACTTCATAATAGTTCACCCAAAAATCATTTACTCGCCCGCAAGTTGTTCCAAACCTGTATGAATTTCTTTCTTCTGTTGAACACAAAAAGAAGATATTTTGAAGAATGTCGGTAACCAAACAGTTGATGGGCCCCATTGACTTCCATAGCCATTTTTTTCCTCCATACTATGGAAGTCAATGGGGCCCATCAACTGTTTGGTTACCCATATTCTTCAAACTATTCTTTTGTGTTCAGCAGAAAATTTCATACAGGTTTGGAACAACTTGAGGGTGAGCAAATGACAGAATTTTCATTAATTTTTGGATGAAATATCCCTTTAATGTGAACGCCAGTGCATTTATGTTGTAAACAAATATAGCAATAGGGATATGCATTATAGATACAGTACAAAAAGGAAAACGAGTGGAAATAAATTAATGAGTGACAAAATGAGAAACAAATTCCTTTGTGGCTTAATTCATGAATCAGAGGGTTATTTAAACACATTAATATGTTAATTTGAATGAAAGTGTTAATAAAAACTTACAATGCACAGCCTTAGACAGTGTAATAAGTATTTTTATTGCATTTTATAATGCCATTGTCAATAATTAGTACAGATTACATGCAACTAGACCTACTGTACAGTTTTTTATTGTCTGCATGAACAGACACAAGAAGATTCAGGTTACAAATACACAGATATATGTGTTTTTTATACAGCATGAAGAAAAACGGCAGTGACTGGCATAAACATGGTCACCGGGGGTTAGAATGACAAAGGTGGATGGCTAGTTGCCTTTTTTAAAATTTTCTATACCATTTCAAAAGCCACCACCTATTCTTCCCCCAAGTCTCATCTGAAAAAGCAAAACAAATGTAAAAAAAAAAATAATAAAGAGAAGTAAACAAGTTAAAATGAAACTAAAGTACATAGAAGTCACTGCTGAAAATGTACACACATTCGTAAAAATACAATGAGAGGAGAGTCGAAGTGGTAGTTCCATTTGATTGGCCGAAGAAGTTAATACCATCAGGCAAAAGCTCCCCCTGCAGGGGTCCTTTACTTAGAGAGCGGCAGCTCAAAGCTATTCATAACCAGGCAATGGAGCTCTGGGTTGTAGGGTGGATAAACATGAAATGTAAAATACCGCTGTCACCTTCGTCACACATTTGTTTGGTTACAGTTGTGGCAGACTAGATCGATTTGGAATACAGACGTCTATCCACAATCCCTTTGGTGGTCACTGAAGATGAACTGCATTTCTAAAAGCCTTTTCACAATCTTATTTGGTATGCTACTGTGGAAAAGCCACACCAAGTTCACAGCGAATGGCAAACAGTGGTCGAAAATAGCCTGCAGGACTTCATGGTCCCATTTTAGTGCCATAAGGGTGCAGAAAAGTCTGAAAATATAAGTAAGTCTCTCTCAATCGACAATCACCCACTGAAGAGAGCCAATCCGTGCACTTTCTCAGAGACTTTCTGTACAAATCTGGAGCGCTATTGCCTTATGAGAGACAGCTTTGAGTGCTCATGGTAAATATGAGTTGACTTTAAAGGGAGTCTGTACATATATTGGCACCTAAAAGACCAATAATTGAAAAAAAAAAAAACAAACAAAAAAAAACACCTTAAAGTTGCTCTTTCTTATAAGCAAGAGAGGGCTACACATTTTTTTTTCTTCAATGTTTTTTTTTTTTTTCTCTTTCACTGTTTTTCTGAAGTTTTGGTCCTGTCTTTTGAGAAAAGTCCTTCTGAGGTATCATTACACAATGAGTTCAACTTTTTAGTTTGTTTTCTCTCTTTTTTCCTTAAAAATGCATAAATGCACTACAGAGACAAAAAGTATCAAAATAGACCTAGCTAAGATAAATATACAAACAGGTGTGTTACCTAAACCACTTATCTAACTCTTAATCTGTCTTTTTTTTCTCAAGATAATACACAAAAAAAAAAAAAAAAAAAAAAATCATCGTCCCAGACGTTTAATGACAGAAAAACTGGGGGGGAAAAAAAGGAAAACAAAATTTAACCATGATACCTGCAGCACATAATATGATAAATACATACACTTTAGCATAAGCAATACAGTATAGGAATTCTGAGCTCAAAACTTTACAATAGCTAAAAAAAAAAAAAAAAAAACAGGTGCGGAAAAATAAAAGCGAAAAGAAAACAAGTAAATGAAACACGAAAAAGAGGGAATGCCCTTCAGAGCTAAGCCGAACGGTAATATACAATAATACATCATTACAACGCGCGTAAAAGTAACGAAGGAGTCATGGCGATCACCACTGATGTGTTTCAGTCCACATCTTACAAAACAGCTTTGTTTACACACATGTACCTTAAAGCACAATTGTAGTCCATTTCGTGAATGCAGCAATTCATTTGTGAGAGTTTTTCAATTCCTTCGCAATCCTCAGTTCTTGTAGCACAAGCTCGATGGTTGTCTTTGGATATTTTGGTTTCGTTGTGCGGTAAAAATAAAGGCCTGTTTCACTAGGAGCGTGATGATCTCTCTGGGATGGTGTGTGTGTGTGTGTGTGTGTGTGTGCTATTTTTTCCACAGCCGTCACGAAGCTACACTTTGCATTAATTGGGAAGCGGGGTCCGTGCGAGAGTGGCCTGCGTTAATGCATTCTGCCTATCATCATTTCTGACACCCAACTGACTGGCCCATTGAGTACGCTCTAATGACCGGCCAGCTCGATGGCTCTCATTGGCCTGGCCTCTCATTATGCATGCGGAATTAGAACACACAATTAAGCCTCCGCACAGAGGACCTGTACATAGACACTATGCTAATAGATCACTTAAAGTGGGGAATATGTGATTTGGAGTAGACCCTTTTAAATATGTTGACCACTTAATGCTTCATACTTAACAGGACTCAGCATTTTTTTTTTTTTTTTTTCAGGAGGGGGTGGAGAGGTAGTCGTCTTTTTTTCCCCGTTGTGTCTCGTTTATTTGTTTCCATTCATGCTAATGAATTTGGAATCGAGAGGAATCGACAAGCTCCGTTCACAGCTATGCAACAAGAATCGTATTTTGGTTTTTCCGACTTTTTTTTTTATTTCGCATATGAATGAAAAACTAGAAGGGATTTACACCTTTTGAATGACTATAGGTGACTTTCATTGGCCTATCTATTTTGTGAATCGTTTTCAAAAGGAGGTAGCATTATTTTTGGTTTTATTTCTTTGAAGGTGTTTCGAAGGTGTGTATGAAATGAATACACAGGTCTCGTTTGACCTGGTACATCAGAAAGATCCTCCAACATAAAAAAAGTGGAAAATAATAACTTGAACAGTCCTTAAAATGATTCCTGTTGTGTTTGAGTCCCTATCAGCCATCCCTTATTAGTGTGGTAAATAATACTGTTCAACAGGCAGGGTTAAGCACAACAAGCAAGTGCTTGCCTGCGTTTTTTGGTATTCGTTGAACTGCGTTTAATTGTGAAATACTGGTAATTGAAGTAAACCGTAATGCTGAGTAATTGCTGCTGGCTTCTAGTGTCACAAAGTACATCAACTGTTATTCAAGTGCCTTTTGCATGTAAAGTCCTTCGCAATCTTAAGACCGCGTTCTCAACACTGCAATCGCCTGAGCACAAAATGGGGTAGAGAGCTTCCTTTCTCAGATCGGTAAGTGCTTTGTACATTAACTAAGGAACTGCAAGAGGCTTGTTAATACTGCTTTTTTTGCTTTTTGTTTCCTTTGCGGTTTGTTTTTTGGCCTTTAAACATTTGTAGTGTTAAGAACTCATTAGGTTAACTTATATTAAAACAGTTCTGTCCTTTTTTTGAACAACAACAACAAAAAAAAAAAAGCATTTGCATTTTACACTTTGGTTTTTGGAATGCTCTGTAGTGTAAGTCAAAAAAAAACAAACAAATCATTTAACTGGAAAAAAAAGGAGAAATTAAATATTCAAATGACGTATTTGTGTTCTTTTGGCCAGTTCTTTAGGAAGAAGAAATGATAAATAAAAAAAGAGGTTTTTTTTTTGGTTTACTAAATATCTCTTTGGTTACCTGTAACAAAAGTAAAATGGGGAAAAAACTAAAAAAAGCAACATATATTAAATTAAAACTCGAAATTTGGCATGGCACTACTGAGAAAAGTTTTTTTTATAGTCAGTGAAAGCAAAATCTCACATGCTAATCAGACACTTTCTACTCACACAGTGAATTGCAAATAACTTTTATATATCTAGTAACTATAGAACTTTGAACTGACAATGAAAGAGTCACTATGTTGGTTAGCCACAGTACAAATCCCCTTTGTAATAACAGCGAGAGGGGGCAAACACTGTGGTCTGAGGTATTCCGTGACCGTGTTATCTTTTACGTTAAAGCAATATTTTGTATCGCAGCTGATATCAACTGGCTACTACAGAAAATTCTGAAACGAACAAAGGAAATGCTGCAAATCTGGGAAAATAAGATCTGAAATTTTTCAATACAAACAAATAAATGAAGCAAATTTGTGAAAAAAAGAGAGATATGAGTGCCTGTAAAGTGTTTCAGGATCGTACAGGGAGCCCTGCGACGCGTATTCCACCTCTTTAGTTTCAGCTTCTCTCTGCTATAGAAATGTTCGAGTGGTTTTGTTGGTATTTAACGTTAGATTTCATCTGTTTCGGTTTTCACTTAAAGCTAAGTGCTATCCTCATTTACTTGTGATCTAACGCTAGGTTAAGTTTTGGGGGGGGGTTGGAGTTTGTAGAATTAGGATTTTGGAACTTCTCTCCCAAACGTAACCCCTTTTTGGAATGATGAGAGAATAAAAAAAAACAAAAAAAACAAAACAATCATTAACAGAAGACATATAATAGCTGAATTACATCACAATGAAAAATGTTGATCCTTTAGAAATAAATGACTATGAAAGTAAAACGAAATCGAAAGCTACTGCACACATATTATAATCAACAATACAGTCAATAAAGTCTCTGAGCCGGTCCTCCACACGCCTCATGTCAGTCTGGCTGTCATAACAGCACCACAGGAGAACAACAGCAAAAAAGTTCCTTTTCCTGAAATATGCCTTTTTTTGGGGGTAGCAACATTTTCTACGTTTAGTCTGACAAAGAGCGATGGGGAAAAGCACGTTCTGGCAGATTCTTGTGGATACCATCAGATAAAGATAAGGACAGCACAAGCACCCGCCGTCTGACCCGAAGCTAACGCCGCCTCGAGACAGAACGTGTCCCCCCTGTTTCTCCAGTCCAGTCATGTAAGGGAGACGAAAAGAAAAGAAAAGAAACAAAGGAGTTGTCCAGGGACGCCATTGCCAGTCTTTCAGCTTGTTTTGTTTCAGTCTTTGCCTTTGTCGAGAGTGGTGAACTTATCTGTGTGACCGCAAAGTTACTGAGTCTTACAGCATCCCCTTTGAACGAGTACAAAAATCCGGTTGAAAGCAGAAGTCATTCTGAAGATGTGTGTTTGTCATCTTTTTCCTCTCTTTTCAGGCATGTGAACATCTGTCTGAGGTAAATCACCGCTGTGTATTTATCCCATAGAAAAGCAGTGTTCTCAGGCCCAAAGAACAGAAAAATTAAAGCTAAAAAGACTTAAAATAGAGAAACCTCAAGTGACTTCTGGGGGAAAAAAATGACTAAGCGTGTATACTGACGTCAGATTTCCCTCAGTAGCTTTAGATACGCTGGTCCATACTTCTATCAGACACAGGAGGACATAAACGCACTCAGAGGGCCTTTTTGAGGGTACTGACTGAGGAAATAAAAAACTTGAAGGGGGTGGGGGGAACGTGTTGTGTGTTTTTGCATTGTGAACAGATGAGGTCTAACCCTGTTTTGGTTTTTGAAGTTGTAGTTGGTTTTGTATCTTTGTTTTCTCACTTGATCTTGAACATCTTGAATATGAGGGAGTGGTCGGGCCGGTGAGCTCTGCCTCCATCAACCCTTCCTCTTACTCAAGCTCCTCCGTGGGAAGCTCCTCCTCCATGTCGCGCTCGTCACCGGGCATGCTCAGGTTTTGAGTGACAGATGCCATGAGGGACACGGGTCTGCTGTCCTCCTCCATCTCAGCTGGCTCCTCTTTCACATGGACTTGGTGTCTGAAACGGAATAACACACAATATGTTAGTCTTTACTAAGATTATAGAAACAGGATCATTCAAAAGAGAGATAAACCTTTAAATATGCAAACACTTTTTAAAATCGCTTTCGAATATTGAAATATACTTTTAAAAGAAATGTTGATATTTTTTAAATTTAATTATATATATATATATATATATATATATATATATATATATATATATATATATATAAAAATGTTAGTATAGTATAATTATAATTTTATAAATAGAGATGCACTGATACTAAATTTATCCACCGATAGCCAATTATTCAGAATGATATCTGCAGATACCAATAGTTTGAGGGTTCTGCCTTTTATACCTTCTTTTAAATTAATAACAACTTCATTATAATTAATAATTATATTTTGAAATAAATGCAAAAAAAAAGTTTATTCTCTCCATTTCATCAACTTGTTTGAGAGTAACTGGTATCAGTTATAAACAAATACATTTCTAAAATTAATATTAACACACATTAACTAAATTCTGAAGATTAAATGAATATTTATTAAATTTTATTTAAACACAAAGCATTTTATTTACACAAAGCACAAATTCAGTGCATTTTCCTGCCCTCTTTTGATTGACAGGATATATCGCCCTGACTATCGGCTGTTTTTAAAACTATTGGCCGATAGCCAATAGTGTGAAAATGTGCTTTTATCGGCCGATACCGATTATTGATATATCAGTGTATTTCTAATTATTAATTATTAATAAACTCCTCCTTGGTGAGCATAAGAAACAAAAAAAACAAACCTTGTGTTAAAAATTGGTTTAATTAATTTTTTCGTTGCTGTTGTTTCATACAACTTTAGGTTATTGCTTTATTCAGTAATTAATTAATACACTACATTACACTACATATGAATGCACTAGCAATCAGCTGGCTGTGAGTTGACCAGTCTTACCCATACTGCTGCGGAGAGAGGCCAGGGCTGCAGCTGCCATTACTGTTGACTTGTTCAACAGTGCTGCTGACATCATCGTGGCCGACGTGCAGCATGTTGAGGCTCGCACCTGTGCTGTTGTTCATCAGGGTGGGGCTGTTCAGAAGACCAAGACTGCTCTCTGCAAGTGCAGCCTGCACACACAATTTTTAAGAATTAAGTCATTAAGGAAAGTTAAGAGAGATTCGATGATAGAAATGTTGCTCTAAGATCATAAGGCATTGTTGGTGCTGCAGTTCTGAAAGGTCATTATAGTGAATATACAGAGAAAGATGACTGCAAGGTGTACTCAGTCCTGCACAGACAATAGTGTCTTTCACAATTAGCATCCTGAGAGGATGAAATTTTATTTGTCTGATTTTAAATTCTTATTAACTATTAAACATCTCCACTGGTCTTATAAAATGTGCTGACCGGACAGATGCAATCTGTGTGTTTTTGAGAGAAATCTGGCAGCAGTGGTGCAGCAGGTTAGTTTATGTGACCACTAGGGGTCTCCTCGCCTCCACACAACAGACCCAACTGAAACACACAACACCTCGAAAACTCTTTAGGACTTGAGATACGTTATAGTATACTATAGTATTTGGTAATACTTCAATAATAATAACTTTTTGCTTAAACATTTTTGAAAGGGGAAAAGAAATTAAGTAAAATAGTAAAAGAAGACATGATGGTGACATTTATAGTGGGGTCCAAAAGTCTGAAAACACTAGTGAAAATCCTTCTACTTCTCATTATGGTTTATATTATATATATATATATATATATATATATATATATATATATATATATATATATATATATATATATATATATATATATATATATATATATATATATATATATATATAAATATATAAATATATATATATATATTGTCAAATATAATTTTTAAATTAATATTTTTATTATAAATTATATTATCAGCATAACAATTTCAGTGATAAAATAATTAAGAATTCTAAAAATAATTTTAAATATCTTCAATTTACATAATAGCATTCATTATATTATCTTTGTATTATTTCTTATAATTACTTTGCAATTTTTTTAAAATGTTCTTTTTATTTCCATTTTTTTTAAACAAAAAACAATCCCAGATTTTCTGTTAACTAAATGGTTTTGTATGTATAAACAAGCTAAACAAAAAACAAAAAAAACAAGGTTCAAGTCAGAATGGTAGAAGTAAAAATCAATGTAAGTAAATGTTAAATTCATATTATTGCATACAGATCTACATAAACAACTGTGCATATGGATATTTTAATGCAAGAGGAAAAGTGGAACGGAAAATGGTTCTGGTTGGTTTCCTTCGTCTCCCTACAGTCATTTCTGAACTTAAAAATGTTGTAGTGCTCATGCCAATTCAAACTGTCGTGACTGCCCAAAATATGCCATCGAGAGAAAGAGAGAGGGGGAGAAATGAAAGAGTTTGAGGGAAATTCATTCTGATTCTGTAGAGACTGGGTGGTGGCGAGAAAGATTATCAGGGTCACACAAGGTTTAGCTGATGTGAACCAAATCATTTTTTTCCCTTTAAACTATACTTAACAGGGAGCCACAATTTTTAAAGAAAGTGGCAAAAACAGACAGATCTAATAGGTAAACATGTATAATGCCCGTTTAATGAGAAGATGACCAGGCTGAGTCACTTTTAAAAGGTCGATTTTAAGCGAGATTGAACACACAACACACTCGAGGAATTACAAATCAAAAACAGCAGAGAGCCACAGTTCTCTCACACTCTGGAAGGGCGTTGTTTTGCGCACTGTGTCTGCTCTTTTGTTAAAGGCTAGTTTATGTGCGGCCTTTTCAGGATGAGCAGTTCCATTTCCATAGAGATGGCCTGCGGGGTCAGAGCGGGACAAACTGGGCCAGGGTGGTGGAAGTGTGTTTGTGTGTGTGTGTGTTGGCCTGTGATTAGCTGGGCTGTTTGTTTGTCAGGCGCTGACACTGCTTGTCCTGTGAGGAGATGGATGGGCACAGACCTGACAGAGTGCCACACACGCTCACACACCCAGACCAGGACGCAAGCACAAAGGCTAACCTCCCAGATCCATCTCTGTCTCATCACACAGTGTTCTTGGGGAAAAAACACACACACACACAAACACAAAAACACAGAGCTAGGCTCTGAAAGCTCAGAACAGGAGTCGCGGTGACACCGCAGGTTTCAGATGGATTTTCTAGGACAGACACTAATTTTATGCTGTGACCTTCATTGACAAATATTTGACGCTATAAATCACATATGGCTGGCTGGGAGCGCGTGTGCGATGGAGGGAGGAGAACGGAGGAGGTTTGGGAGAAGCAGCTAATTAGAAAAGGAAATTGTTATCAGTGCCCTTGTGTGCTTCATCTGGCCTGATCTGTTCAGGATTCCCACACTTTCTGAGGAATACATTTTCCAAGATGTTTCCAGTTGTATAAAATCACTTAATTCATTCAGACTGATTCACTAAAGAATCCTTTAGACTAATTCGTTGAAAAGAACGATTCACTCACACATCAGATCTTACTATGGCAACTTTTACTCTACCCAAAGCAATGCTTAGGGAACAAAATATTTTAGACCTTTAGAAAAATTTATTTTTATTATTATTTATTTTTTAAAGATTTTTAAATGCAAATACAAATTCATACTGATTTGCTCATGAATCATTCAGACTGAACACTGAACTGGTTCTACAAATGAACTGAAATCAAAGGCTTTAAAAGAACAATTCTCTCACAGAGCAGACAATCAAAAGTTTTACTTTACCAAAGTGCAATATTTCAATCAACAAAAAGTTAGGAGAACAGTCTAACTAGAAAAATGTATAGTCATATTCAGAAACGACTATGACTGTTAAAGATTTCACGATTTTACATGTCCATTCCAGTTGTTAGTACGGAGCCCCGGACTTGAAATGCAGAAGAAAAAAAAAAAACCTATTTCATTCCCTCGATTTGCTAAATTGTGAGCACGATTTACTATTTCGTTCCCTTGATTTACTATTTCGTTCCCTCAATTTGCTAAACTGTGTGCACAATTTACAATTTTGTTCCCTCGATTTGCTAAATCATGCGCACGATTTACTATTTCGTTCCCTCGATTTGTTAAAACGTGAGCACAATTTACTATTTCGTTCCCTTGATATACTGTTTTGTTTCCTTGATTTGCTAAATCATGCGCACGATTTACTATTTCGTTCCCTCGATTTGCTAAATCGTGAACACGATTTACTATTTCGTTCCCTCGATTTACTATTTCGTTACCTCGATTTGCTAAATCGTGAGCATGATTTACTATTTCGTTCCCTTGTTTTACTATTTTGTTTCCTTGATTTGCTAAATCGTGTGCACGATTTACCATTTTGTTTCCTCGATTTGCTAAATCATGTGCACGATTTACAATTTCGTTCCTTTGATTTGCTATTTTGTTTCCTCGATTTGCTAAATCGTGAGTATAATTTACTATTTCGTTCCCTTGATTTACTATTTTGTTTCCTTGATTTGCTAAATCGTGTGCACGATTTACGATTTCGTTCCCTCGCTTTGCTAAATCATGTGCACGATTTACAATTTCGTTCCTTTGAGTTGCTAAATTGTAAGCATGATTTACTATTTCGTTCCCTCGATTTACTATTTCATTCCTTCGATTTGCTAAATCATGTGCACGATTTAGCAAATCGAGGGAACGAAATAGTAAATTGTGCGCACGATTTAGCCTACTATTTTTTTCCTGCATGTCATGTGCGGGGCTCTGTAAAAAATCATTGCTATTCAGATCATTTGGGCTAATGAATCATTGAGAATGATTTAACCAGTTTGACCAAATCATTGAAAAGAACCAACTCAAATGAATGAATCACTCACATTATTTTTTTAAATTGTGATTTCTACATCTTAATCCAGATACATTTCCCCATCATTTGCAATAACAACCAATGTGTGCGGATGAATGTATAATGGTGTTGATTTGATGTACTGAAAGCGCACACACACTCACCTGATAGCTGGCATTAAGGGAGCCAAATCCCAGCCCAGAAATCATATTCTTCACAAGAGTGGGACTTCTGAGAAGGAGAAGAAGAAAGAGAGGGCGATTAAGTACATGTGTGGATTACGACAAAACACAGCTGACCAAAGTCTGTGTTAAAAAAGCTCCTAAACCCATGAAAAACGCTGAAGCACTATTCTATTTACAAAAGATAAATAGAAAACTTAAACAATAGAGTAACACATGCATTCTGACACAGCATAACCTGCACACACACACTACTGTTTGTTCGCTTTTGTGTCTGTGCGCTACAGGGCTGAAATCTGGCGGGCAGGCCGTCGGCTGGGTAATTTGCCGTCGTCTCTCTGGCAGAGCTTGAGACGGCGTGTAACATCTGTTTGTACAAATGCAAGCAGGCACGCTTTTCTGCTGTGCATCTGCTCACAATGTACCCTAAACAGTGTAGACACAGACGGGAAAAACACACAGGCGCACAAACACACACGCATGCACTGCCAAACACAAGCAGGCGAGGCACAAAAGAGACCTTTGTGCTTTTGACTAGAGAGTCAGTAATAGGGTAATGATGGGAAGCCCATTAGGGTAATCATACATGCCAATAACGATTACAGCCCCACTTACAGAGCAGACCTACAAGCTTATGCTTTAGCTACAGGAATAAAGCCTGTTTTTGGGACTTCTAAATAAAAAGACTTCACTTAAATCCAGTGTTTCGCAGGTTATTGCGATTTGTATGACTTTGCACAGGCTCCTATTTCAGTCTGTAAAGCTACAGAAATTCTGAGCAGGCGTTTTTAAGCAAGCCAAGAGTGGCGGCACAATTATTTGATATCAGTGATATCAATGATGTCATTGATTAATCATTAAGAACTACAGCAGAGCGGATGATTTTTAGTGATTAGTGATTATATTTCAGTTTGTTTGCGACAACACTACACTATAAATAACTGAATATGTAACTTTACTACAATGTATATTTTTTGAAAGTATAAACTATAAATTACCATGTATTTTACAGTGAATAAAGGACTGTGTTCCAGAAGTCCCTGCATGACGTCACATTATATTTTGTATAAATCATTTTAATTAAATTAGGGTGTTTTGTTACATTTTATGTTATTTAGTTATTAATGAACATTGCATTATTTTAGTATTATGTTTGTTATACCTGTCTCATACCTGTCTATAATGAGTACTGACCGTGTTTTATGGATAGGATTCAAGTATATGTATAATAACATGCTATCATTTAATGTAAAGATTCATAAGACTTGGAATATAGTGCATATAGATCACTTTTATGGTCCCTTGATGATCATTTTTTGATAATTTTGGAGCTTGACAACACCAGTCCCCATTCACTTTTATTATATGCCTGGAAATTTATAAAAATTTCATGGAATAAAAGGCTGTAGTAGTTTGGAACATCACAAGAGTGATAAACAATGACAGAATTTTCACTGTTGGCTGAACAATCCCTTTAAAGGTGAGTCTACGCACCCGGTCATCTTTGGTGGTCTCCTCTTTTGGTATTCCACTTCATCCACGGTCCAAACAGCACCCTTGACGTTCTCGACCCGCACAAAGCACTTGTGCAGACTCAGGTTATGGCGCACAGCATTCTGGGAAATACAAAGAAGACAGAGAGCAAAAAGAAGTAGTCAGTTTGCCGTTCAAGCCACGACTCTGCGCCGTAGGTATCTTAAGCAGAATCGCGACCGCGTCTCTGTCATTGCTGGAAATGCAATTATAGCGAAGCCTGATATAAACAGCCTTTAATAATGGCATAAATCTTATACCTGCTTTCTAATTAAAAGAGCGCACGTGATGATGAGCACAAAAGATTGTACGGCTCAGACGGGGACGTGTCGACTGAGCATATCTCTCCATCTCGAACCCGTTCCCCCACCCGCACCATCTCACAGACACACACAACCAATTAAGTGCACATTCTACCAAGGGGAAGTGACAATGTGGTGCCACACCATCATAACAGTGGGAGTTTGAAAAAAACTCCATCTTTGAGCGCAGAAAAATAAGAAACGATGCGCCCCCACCACCATCAGCAAACCCACCCCCTGCTTTTTTTATTTTAAATTTCACTAATCAGCCACTATCTAGAATAACACCCCCAAGGGAGGTCCCTTCCTTTTCATCTGCTATTTGTAGTTTGTTCATGCCCAATTTCATTACCAATTTTAATTCGTGTATAATTAAATCCTGTGTATTTTTTCCGACGCACTCTTTTTTTCCCCCGAATCCATGAGGGAGGGACTGCTGATGCTGGAATCACTCCTAACCATAATTACAAGTGCCATAATCAGGCGAGGCCTCCCTCCTTTGAATAAATTTCCCCGTGCAGGAGCGATGATGCTTAGTTTTGCAAATGAGTATGACCCCAATTTCAGCCTGCCACCTCACCGATTTTATTTGCATTCCCATCCGTGATGAAAGACTAATTCTCCCAGTTAAAACATTAGCAGCAATTTAAAGGGGGTCAGCCTCTGCAGACATAAACAAAATGCCCGCCTGTGTGTGTGTGTGCGAGCGGGCGAATGAGTGACTGGAGGGGTGGCGGCTATATTAGAAAGATGGCACGCGTGATGCGGATGTCAAACGGGTCTCTGTTCCTTTGGTGACTGCGCCCACATGAAGAGGGGCGACACTATGGTCACCATCTCAGCTTAGAAATGAACAGCGACAGTGAATGTACAGTAAGTACTGTATAGCTCAAAATGGTATTTGCAATCCATTTTACTTCTGCAATTCAGAGTGAAACAGGATATTCAGATTTTTCAATATTGATAGAAAAAAAAAAAAATGGACAAAAGACTTTTTTGAAAAGAAGCACTCATAGGACCAGGAACGTGTATTAAGAAAGTAAATTTCAGACACAGTGGGCTTAAAAACTACACAGTCTACCAAGGACACCAAGACTCATTCTAGATACTTGTAGCCTCATACAAAAGAAAGTACAAGTGTACCAACGGAATGAAATATGTCATGCAGATGCCAGAATAAATCCTCCACTGAGGAAGAGAGTATAAGAGAAAAAATCAGCCTTTAATATTCTTTACAAGAACAAGGCCCAGAGAAATGATCAGTGTGGGTTACAAACATTTCTCACTTTAAATACATGATCATTAGTTAAAGTAGTAATGTGAAATTCAGAAAAGCTTAATGGAAAGGTGTGCTAAAAAATATATCTGTTTAGAGCTGGGTCATTCTAAGAAACAAATGTCTGTTCCTGTTTGATAATGAAGTACTTTATGAGCTTTCTATGAGACACATTATGTTTAGGTTTTAATAGAGTAGCTCATTACTTTAAAAGGGATAAAATATGATTCTAAAAAATTATCAGTTTCCACTATGTATAAGTAGTACAACTGGTTTAAACATTGATGATAATAATAAAATGTTTCTTGAGCACTAAATAAGCATATTGATTTCTGAATTATCATATGACTGAAGACTGGAGTAATGGGTGCTGAAAATTTTCATTTTAAAATGTATTAAAACAGAAAAGAGCTATTTTAAATTGAAATAATATTTCTCAATATTACTGTTATACTGTATTTTTGGTCAAATAAATGCAGCTTCGGTGAGCATAAGAGACTTCTTTCAAACACACAATAATTAATCTTAATTATGTCAGATAACACTTAAGCAAAACATGGTCAGGTCAAAGTGTCTGAATAATTTTTGGTCCCAAATTTATCATCAATTTTACTGGTAGTCCATTGTATGAAGAATTTTTCGTATAATATGTCTCAGTTTACTTTATTTTGCTATCCTTACTTACATAAATGAACTATAGTGCCCTGCACCTACTAGTAAAAATATACCAAAAATATCAAACATGTCTGAATAATTTTTGGTTTGACTATATTATATATATATATATATATATATAAAACTTTATAGTTCCATATATTTGGTTTTCATCATAACTGATTCCTTTTTGCTAATATAACAAGGTGGTAGAAAAATGTGTATTATAACAGTAAAAGTTAGCATCAGCCCTTCATTGTTCAAGTAATTGTTCAAAGTAATATAAATGAGGGACACAAATAGCACCAGTTTTGTAGAATGACCCAGCTGGTGTCCATCTTGTGAAAAAGAGCTGCCCTCTAACTGATCAATGACTTCCCCCTACTCTCTGGACCTGACTTTTCATGAAATATAGATGGCCATTAAGAGCACCGGAGAACATGCATCTCCATTTCTATATTTAATACCGGGCCAAATGACTAGCAAGAGAGGAAGACGAGTGAGAACGTGCAGTTATTAAAATAAAAAAGAAAAGAGAGAGAGAGAGTGAGAAAAGGTACTGTATGAGAAAAAAGAAAACTGGCTCTGGTGGAGGAGGAAAAGTAGACGGATCCATTAATTGTTAAATTTCATAAAAGTGAAATGAGTCGTTAAAGATATTCCTGCCACTTTCACCTCCTTCCCCTCAACTCTCACTGGCTAAGCTCACTAACTGCTCTTGGGTGTCGCTGCGGTTCAAGACTATTAGCTCGCTGTTCTGTCTCGGTGCCCTCAGCCGCCTTGGGTCCCTCTCTCACCTCACCTTCTCCGTTTCTGTCCCTACTTCCTCTCCTCCAGAGGCTCAGGCACACAAATGAGCCTTGGGCCAGTGTTGGCTGAATGTGGGGCAGCACCTCCTCAGACCAGGCTTCAGGCTGTAGGCCACGTGAATGGCTAATGAGGAGACAGACTGACAGGAAGCGATCTACTCTATGCGGTGTCCATTTCCTCTCTTCGGCCTGACAGCACCTTGCCAAGCTCCTAGTCCACAGTGGGAGAGGGAGGACGGGAGGTGCTGGGAAAGGAGGGATGTATTAGCACATCTTTCTGAGGGGCGAACTAATGGTTAAGCAGGGTGATGAGGAGATAGCCCGCTAAATGGGACGGTTACATGGTCGGCCTGGGCCTTTAATGACAGCTCTGCTCTTCACTTTACACAGAGAGTGAGAGAGAGGGAGAGAGAGAGAGGGAGATACAAGACAAAATTTCCAAAAAGTTAAACATATAGTCACTGAGAAAGAGTTACTGTTGTTATAAAACATTAATAATAATTTCAAAATTATTATAATTATTATTACACTTCCATAAAGGTACATTTAGATAAGTTAAACATGAATAACATAGATAGATAAAATGTTGAGCATAGGGTAATTGAGTTATTATTAATATTAATACATATTAGATTTTCATAAAGGTATGCTTAGATAAAATTTTGAACATTTGGTTACTGAGTTATTATTATTATTATTAATATGATAACATTAACATTTAACATTTTATAAAAGTAAGTTTACATAAGTTAATCATGGTTATTGAATAAAAGTTAAAATATAATAAAGATTATAATTACAGAAACTCATATTCGATATTTATTTTTATTTTTTTAATTAATTTTGGTAATTATTATTATTATTATTAATATTAATACATATTATTATTACATTTTCATAAATGTATGCTTAGATACGATAAGATTGAGTTATTATGATTTTTAAAATTCCATAAAGGTATGTTTAGCTAGGTTAAATATATGGTTACTGAATAAGAGTTGTTCTTCTCCTTATTTGTTATTATTATTATGAATTATCATTAACATTTCGTTAAAGCAAGTTTACATAAGTGAAACATGGTTATTGAATAAACGTTATAATAATAATAATAATAATAATAACAAAGATTATAACAACAAACTTTTTCAATAACCATATTTAATTATATATTTAAGTAATTAATTTGAAATGTTTTCATTATTTTTTTATATTTAGCAATGATGATTTATTCCCTTTTTTTCCTATTAGGCCTAAAATTTTGGTCTTAAATTGTACAACACTTTGGTTCAACTTCTGTTGTTTTAATATGCTTTATGAAGTTGTCTGGACCAATAAGGCAGATAACTGAAAAGAGTTATGAAATCATTGAAAAGAGTTCACTTTATAATAATAAGAGATTAAAATATGCACACTCAACACCCATATATGCATTCATTGATGTCTAGTATCAGCTCTGCCCTCCATGGGTGGCATGAAACAGAGCGTCATGTGGTTAAAGCAGCTGATTGGACATCAAAGCTTGGGGTGGAACACACACAGGAGGAAGAGGGAGCAGGATGACAGCAGCAGGTTCACAGGGACCAGGTACTGTGCTCAGGGGAGAGCTGTGCTCCTGTGGTGGGCTCCAGTGGAGTGCGGCATGTCGGAGCTGGTCAGGAGATGCGGAGCTGATACAGAGCTGGCTCCTGACCAGTGGGGCGCATGCTAATCAGCTAGTCCAAATTAAACTGTCTGATAAGAGTTACAATGCTGCGTGCCCATGAACTAATAAAACAGAGACTGTGTTGGCATATGCATACGCATAGAAACAGCAGTCAGCCATTGGCTATGCAAAGACTGATTGAATTTCCAGTATTTTGCCACTTTTTAGTAAGAGTTACAGTACACAGTGCAAAGGAAATGGGGTCGAATGGACTCGGTTGAGTCAGACTTGAACTTCCTGCTTCCACCTACCAAACACCAGTAGGCAGGCAGACGCCACATAACACAATCAAAACAATGAGGAGAGCACATCAGGATACCAAAAAAGCAAAGAAAAACAGATCTGAGAATGATCAGCCCGTAACATGGCTGTCTGGGTGATGCCAGGCATCATTAATAACCTCACTGTTATTGGAGCTCTACAGAAGGCCGTATCTCTGTTGTACCCGTTGTACCCATTGGCACAGAGGGAGGATTTATTGTTGTTTGGGTCATGTTGAACAAAGGACTGTGTCAGTTGCTCTGTTTTTATGTCTGTGAGTCATTGCCAGGAGGTAAGCATAGGCAAGCATGCTCTTCTAAACATTGAACGCCATAGACTGATAGTTTCTAAACGTATAAAGACCTGTTCAGTTGATGTGAGTAACTGACATAAAACATTCACAAACTATCCAACTATCCAGTTCAATGGCAAAATGTCATCAAATGTTTCAATACTTTTTAATTGTTTGGTGTTATATATATATATATATATATATATATATATATATATATATATATATATATATATATATATATATATATATATATATATATTATATATACATATATATATATATAACCCCAAAGTAGTATTTATAGGTATGTCCAGTTCTAGCCAATCACCTGCTGTTGTGATGAATAGGAATGCTAACATATATCTTCAAGTATTAATAGGCATCCATTGTGCAAAATACTGACTTTTTCATCTGAAGGGACATTACCTTCCATGTTGCTGTGTTTCTCCTGAAATAGGCGAACATTCGTGTAAACCAGTTATAGATCTCGTTTAGAGTCAGCTGTCGGTCAGGGGCTTCCAGAATGGCCTGGTGAATAAAGTGAAGAGAGAGAGTGAGCAGGTGTCAAGAGGTGATTCAAATGGCTGTTATTAGTGAGACATTAGCTGATGGACTGTTTCCAGACAGGCCGGCAGTGCATTATGGATAGTGCCACGTGTTTCAGCATGACTGACACAGAGCTAAGAGATGCGCATAAATCCTTAGTTACCAGCACACACCTTTGAACTCCGCTAAAGTGCACTGGAGCACAGAGCGCACTGTCCAGATCTGACTTACGTGTCGTATGAGGGAGGCGTAGGTGAATGGAGGCCTGACATCAGCGTTTTTGTAGAATTCACAATTCTGTGCAAGTTCTGTAACAGACAAAATCAGGCATAATTATTTTATTTATATTTAAATGTTGTAGAAATCGATACATAGAGTGTGATGAGCTGTATTTTGTGAGGTTGGGACACTGACCCGAAGCGATGGGGGTGCAGAACTTGTCGGAGTTGCGCCGACGGATGGGTCCGACTCCGTGCAGGCTGGAGGAGCTGATGACGGAGGGTCCCTGCCTCATGGGGGTGATGGGAGTTGCGGCAGAGGTGGGGGGATGAGGCAAGCCCTCAGGAAACCCCTCACTTTCTCTTTTTGACAGCGACACGCTAGAGGCCAGGTTCAGCTAGATGAGAGGAAACAAAATTGAAATTTTATTTACAATAAAAACGACCAATTACAATTATTTGTTATACTAGTAGTATATCACACTATATAAAAATAAATAAATACATTAAAAATTGAGGATTAAGCTGGCTAGCAAATTTCTATATGACCAGCCATTTAAAACTAGCAGTATATTTAGACTTTTTTTTCTTTTTTTTTTTTTTTTGCAAGCACCATATCAATCACAAGATGTATGCTACCATTGGAAAGTTTGGGGGTGGTAAGATTTGTTTAAATGTTTTTGAAAAAAGTCTCTTAGGCTCACCAAGACTCTATTTAACTGATCAAATATACAGTAAAACTGTTATGTTGTGAAATATTATTAAAATTTTAAATGAGTGTTTTGTATTTTAATACATTTTAAAATGTAATTTATTTTTGTGATGGCACAGCTGAGTTTTCAGCATCATTACTCCAGTCTTCAGTGTCACATGATCCTTCAAAAATCATTCTAATGACGATTTGATTCGCAAGAAACATCTCTTATTATTGTCAATGTCGAAAACTATTGAGCAGCTTCATATTTTATTGGAAACCACAACATTTTTTTCAGGATTATTTGATGAATAGAAAGTTCAAAAACATTTAAAAAAGCATTTAATTGATATAGAAATATTTTGCAATATTATAATTGTCTTTACTGTCAATTTTGATAAAATTAATGCTTCCTTCCTAGTATTTCTTTAAAAAATAAAATAAAAATTCCTACAGACACCAAACTTTTGATGAAAAGTTGTCTGTGGTCTATGATATTAGACTGCGTAGCTTATAATAAAAGATAATGAATCTCAAACCTGAACCAAACATATTTTTATTCAAAGATCAACAGTCTGTCATTAGTCTTTAGTCTGTCACACAAAAACAACATTAAAATCATTAACTCAAATGTCATTGTGAAAAGAAAAAAAAACAATGACTGTTATAAGTAACAGTGTGTAAATCAGACCTTTCTGTATAGCCTAACGCTAATAAGCTTAAACGAAAATAACTAAATAATTGCACTAAAGTGCCGTGAACAATCAAACTCCTTTACGCGTGCATCACAGTCCTCCTCGCAGCTGCAGCAACTTGCGCTCTCTTCATCAAGGCTTAAAACAAAAAGGACATGCATCTAAATTCGCGCCTAGCCGCCTACAGAACTTAGAAAAAACATGCTGCAGCCAATGAGCAGCCGGCGGGGGCTGGTCACAGGACGACTCAACCTCCGCAGACAGTTTTTAATGTTTATCAGACAATAACTACTCAAGATTTTGCTTTAGTATAATTTTCGGGACAATTAGGGCCAGATATGGGACAAGAGTTTAGATTTCTGGACTGTCCCGAATTTTTCAGGACGTCTGGTCACCCTAGAGAAAACTGGGATCGCGCTCAAGAAACAGAGAGAGCGTTTCTGGTCTGTCATTCAGCGCGATTGCGCCTATCCCGCCTTCAATAATCAATAAGGAATTGTGATTGAAAGCATGCAGTTCGCAATGTGTGGGTTGGCATCATTAATTTTGAAGTATTTCCACACCTCTGAGTTTCTGCTGCTGCCGCCGCCGGTATCTCTACACGGACAATTCTGTCAGTTACGTCACGTGAGGTATCGGGGGTATTTTTATGAGTACGAGTGCAAGTACATGAGCTTGGTATCGGGCCGATACTGATACCAATACTGGTATATATAAAATATTTGTTGTATATATGTAATTGTAATATATATATATATATATATATATATATATATATATATATATATATATATATATATATATATATATATATATATATATATATATATATATATATATATATATATAAATAAGCTTCTATATGTATATTTGTATGCCGAAATTTTTTTTGGAAAAAACTGCATTAAAATTTGAGGTGTTTTATATTTGGGAAGAATTAATTGTATTCAGCTTATATGTACTGTTGTTTACCTGCATTTGTTTTTTTTTGTTTTTTTTGTTTTTTTTAGTTGTTAACAAAATCATAATTCATACACACAGTCAAACCAAAAATGATTCAGACATTTTTTATAGTTTTGTTATATTATACTAGTGGGTGCAGGACACTCAAGATAATTTATGTAAGTGAGGATAGCAAAATAAAGTAAACTGATATAACCAAAAATTCTTCATACAGTGGACTACCAGTAAAATTGATAAAAATTTGGAACCAAAAATTATTCAGACACTTTGACCTGACCATGTTTTGCTTAAGTGTTATCTGACATAATTAAGATTTTTTCTGACACCGTTTAACTCTGAGATCTTGTCATACTTTATTAGCATTTTTTTTTTAACTATAGTGAATAAACTCTATTAATAAATGAAATGTTCAAGGTGTCTGAATAAATTTTGGTTTGACTGTACACAAACCCCAAAACAAAAATAATGACAGTGCAAAATCATAAATGTCTGTCTCCCTCTGTCTGGCACACATTAAGTCTCCGCACAGCCTTGATTCTAATTCGCATCATCTTCGTGTTGTACAGTAATCTCCAGCAGTGCAATTACAAACCAGGAAATATAATCATCGTCAAATTGTCATTGGTCTCCCGCTGCGAGAAGCACATCCTGCGATCCATGCCAGCACATCCATGCCAAAAGCAGTTGGCACAGTGACTCCATTATAAGATGATCCTGTTCACCCGGTGAAATTCAAACAAAGCACCCCGCAAATCGTGTTTCTCAGACACACGCAGGCACAAACGAGGCTCCTCGGTGACACAATGTCTGCAATTAAAGCCACACAAGAGGAGCAAAACAAAGCGATACATGGTAGGAGGGGGTAAAACAACAATCTGGCAACAAACAACGCTTGCGGTTACCCGCCCTCATTGTGGCCCTGCTCTGCCCAATTAGCTTTGGCGGGCACAGAGCGCTAGGAAACAGCTTTCCCCATCGCTCAGGGAGTCTTTTTCGGGGTTGCTTGTTTTGCTCTAATTAAAACCATCATGTGCACGTGTGAGCAGCGAGAGATAGAGCGAGCGAGAGGAGGGGCGGGCGTAGCGGGGTTGAAGCTAATATGGCGAATTAAACAGTGCCAGCCCTCTTTTCTCTCTATTCTCATTGCCACAGGAGCCAACCTGGCCCATCTCCAGTAATTAGGGGAGCAAAATGGTTTAACAGGTACTTAATTAACGGTGGAGCCATGCCAGTTTGCTGTGCCAAACACCCAACGATCTTAATAGCGGTCAATGCCACACACACGTTTGAGCTTGTGCTAAGCTCCGCCCTAATGCTCACCCTTACCACTTAATGCTAATTCTTTCTCTTGATCACACTCACAATTATCATTTTTTCATTCTCTCTCTCCCTCGTTCTCATCTAGGTCGCTCGGCCCGGCCGCGGTCACCGTTTCCCATTACCGTCTAATGGCAGCTGATCTGGAGAATTTGTCTCCAAACAGGAGACGCGGCCTACTTTCGTCCTCCGCCTTCATTTATATCCCCTCAAATTAAGACACTCCACCTCTAATTGACAATTAATTTCAACATCTTCGTATTTTAATAAGACTCCTCATCAATCTCAGCATGAAATATTCATTAGATTCCTAATAATTGCACAGCCAGCTGGTGGCTTGAGGGGGAAATGCATTGTGATGTCTGCGTTATGAAGCAGCGATGTGAAATATCTAGTAAGTCCAGCCCAAAACACTCACCGCTTATACCGTGGCATGTAAATACAAGCGTCTTTAAGTACTCAAACATTCTTCTAAAGTGGATTGGAGGAAAACAGGCCAGATGTAGATGCTACAAAGAGAACTCAATCTGTGAGAGTCCATCATGACACTTGAGTTGAAGTGTAAGAATGTAAAGTCAAAGAATAAGGTGAACAGGTATGAGTATTCATACACGTACGAGTCTGCAGTGAGACTAGAGAGTTTAGCTGCTCTCCAGGAACACAATCCAAGCACACACACACAGAGAAGGCGGCAGATAAATATACAGCACTTCCTCCTTTCTCCAACAGAGAGCGCTCTTTAGTGCCTCACACAGTTGATTCACTGATCATACTGTGCGCAGAACAGTTATATTTACATGCAAAAAATACTGAGAGAGATGCAATCAAAATACAAGTTATCAGAGGACGTAATAATGAGAGGGTAGAAGGTAAAGGTTATGAACTCACAGGTTGGTTGAAAGGCTTTGGCTCTGATGGACGCATGTGCAGGTGGGTCATCATGGCCTGCAAACGCTCGCTCTCTTTGGCCAGCTAGACAAAACGCATATACACACACATTAGAAAAATAATTTTTTTTACATAGACCAAATAAATAAAAGTGAAGTTTTTACACTTTTCCATGCGTCCAGTTTAATATTCAGAGACAACGATAAGCAAGCCATTTGATTTCTTCAAAAGTGTAATGCTATCAAAACATCCAACCAGCATGACACAGAAATTGCATTACTGATGATGAATACAGTACAATAAATAAGAATAAAAAAAAAATGTATATACAATAAAAGGTAAAATATATATTTTATATAAATTAAATATAAAAATAAACAAAAATGAATAATTATTGAATATATATGCAATTTATTGTTATCCTTTTATCTTTACTTTCAATAGCATTTAATATAAGACTTCTTGACTTTTCAATAAGACAAAATATTGTCTAACTTTACTTCACTTATATATGCTGTTTTCTCGTTATACGCAGCTGCTAAAGCTTTGGCAGCGCAAATGTACAATTATTTGTCATGCCAATACAGCACATTAAAAGCGGAGTGTCGTCATAGTGTGTGTCGCTCTTGTGGGCGCCGCTGAGAGAAGGAGGGAGAGACTAGATATTCTCTTGTGAGGATAATTTTGCATTCTGCCTGTTAACTGAGTCAGCTCACAGGGATGTTGACATGCCGTTTCACAGCTCTTGATACCTCCGGGAGAAAACAGCTCTCTCACCGTCCTCCTTCCCTCTCTTCCCCTTTCTCTCAATTGCTGCATCTCTTTCAGAGACACTTGCCCTGTAACCACACTCGTCCTCGTTTGACATTCCTAACCGCCATTTAGAGGAAGTGTGGAGGCAGCTGGCCCCTCTTAATCAGGGGGTGATAAACTGCCTCAAAATGCTCCAAGACTGGCACCATACAGTTTAGTGGCACCAAAAGTGCCATTTTTTCACTCACACACACACACACTATATATACATATACACACACACACACACACACACACAGTATATTATATAATAAAACCTAATTTTCTTCAGAAGAAAATTTCAGTCATGTAAACGTCAGACTATTTTGGGTTGTTGCTAGAGCCTTGCTAGGTGGAGTTTAGGGTGGTTATAGGACATTGCTAGGGTTACTGGATTGTTTCTAGGGTGTTCTGAGTGGTTGCTAGGCTATTCTGGGTTGTTACTTGAGAATTGCTAGGTTGCCAGGGTGTTCTGGTTGGTTAATAGAGTATAACTGGGTTTTTGGCAGGGTGTTCAGGGCAGTTTTGCCAAGTCCCTGGTTTTCCCGCAGAATTAGGCTACTTTTAAGTTGTTGCTGCAGGAAAATTCCAGAATTTCCACCCCAGTACGTACAATTTTGCCACTTCAACATCCCCAGTGGTACAAATTCAGTGGAGAATTCGGCCACCCGATTGAGAAAATCACATTGAGCTATTTTTGGGATATTTTTGACTGGCCATTGAGCTACTTTTGTTGCACAGACCTGGCAACCCTGGGTGGTTCCTACAGGGTTTCTAGGTGGTTTCTGTGTTATGAATGGTTGTTGGCCATTGCTAAGTGGTTGCTAGGGTGTTCTGAGTGGTTGTTAGGCTATTATGGGTTGCTACTAGAACATTGCTAGGTGGTTGATAGTGTGTTCTGGGTTGTTACCAGAACAATACTGTAGAGTGTTTGGGTATAGTTACTAGGACGTTCCTAGGTGGTTAATGGATGTTCTGGATGGTTATTAGGGGGTTTCTAGATGGTTGCTAAGGTTTTATGGTAGGTTGTTGGGCATTGCTAGTATTTCCCAATGGTCTCTAAGGTGTTTTGAGTGGTTGGTAGGCTATTCTGGGTTGTTACTAGAGCATTATTAGGTGGTTGCTAGAGTTTCTCTGTGGTCAAAAGAAAGTCCCAATATGAGCAACAATAATAATAATAATAATAATAATAATAATAATAATAATAATGGTTGCCTTAGCAAACTCTACAACCTAATACTGGCTACAAACTGGTCTGTCTTTTAATCAAATATGAGCTCAGCCTCAAAATGGGATTAGATTGTTGTTGTGTTGTGCTTGTGCTCTGCGGCTGTGCCCAGTGTTGCTGGAGTCATCCACAGATCTGGGCTGTTTATTCACCTATTAGCTGATATGTGTGTTTAATGAGGGGCTACCACATGCTGGTCAGAGGGGTAATAAAAACAGTGGAAAATCTGAGCTGGTGAGCTGGGAGAGACAGCAGGTTGGCGAAGGGTGGTTCTGTTCTGTCTGGGTTGGCATGGGGCGGTAGGGGAGTTGGGGGCAGAGTAGGTGACAGGATGGAGGTAGACATGAAAGGAAATACGCTTGGACATGGACTGACTCTCTTGTCACTTCTCATCACCCCTGCATCGATCTGGACACGTGTTTAAACGCTGTTTGCGGGCCACAAAGTGAGCTTGCTGCCCGCGTGCCTGGCAGGGCAGTGTTTTTTGAAAGAGCTTTGTTGTGAGGGGTTTATTTTTGGGAATGAGACGAGATGGAGAACATGAAGGGGAGGTGGCGTGGAAACAAAAGGGAAGCTGACCAATTACTAGGTCTGGTTGACTGGCAGTGATGATGGGAAGTAGTTCTGCCACGTAAAGCTGGAGGGTCTGAAGTGCTCATCTCAATGTAAGCCCGTCCAGAAGAATTTTTTTTTTTTTTTTTTTTTTTTTTTTTTAAAGGTTGTTTATTTAAAGCTCCAAAAGCAGAGGAATTCAACTGCTGCAGGCATGGTAAGGTTGCTTGACCTGCGTTTTAGTTTGGAGTGGGCTTGAGGAGTGCGAGCAGATCCCCCATAGCTAACGGTTTCTTAAATGCGACCTAATGTGCTTGACCGATGTCCTGTCAGTGTCTGCCAATCCTAACTGTCACTTGACGCACTTCTGACAGTCTCTGCGTCCAAACAAATTACTCGCATGGACAATAAAACATTGTTCACCACTAAACATGGCACATTTCAGGGTTATAAACCGTTACGACGACACTGAAATGACATGTTTGAACATTCACTTACATAAATTCCTCTAAATTTGTAACAAAAAGTAACAACATCAATTCAGGACTTTTGCAAACACTCCCCTTGTCCACACTTCACAATAATTCTCTTTACAAAGCATCTACTTTTTATTGTCTTTTTTTGTCAATCTGACAAGTTTATTTTTATTTTATTTAAATTTAAAGTTTCACTATTTATTATTATTACTGTTTTAAATGTATATTTTGTCGACTGTGACAAGTGATTTGTTTACATATTGATTTAAAGGATTAGTTCACTTCTGAAAGAAAATTTCATCCAAGATGTTCATGTCTTTCTTTCTTCAGTCGAAAAGAAATTAAGGTTTTTGAGGGAAGCATTCCAGGATTCTTCAGTGGGGATCACCGGGTGGAAGGTCCAAATTGCAGTTTCAGTAAAGCTTCAGAGGGCTCTAACGCAATCCCACACAGGGAATAAGGGTCTTATCTAGCAAAACGACCTCTCATTTTCTAAAAAAAAAAAAAAAATAATAATAATAATAATATACTTTTTAAACACAAATGCTCGTCTTGCATTAGCTCTGCGATCCACCACGCATGACATAATCACGTTACAAAGGTCACGCATGATAACTTAAGTGGAAGTACAGATCCAGTGTATACAAAGCGAACATGTAAAAATTAAGCTAAATGCCCTTTACAAAAAAAGGTAAAACAATGATATCGGATGATTTTGAAGTTTTTCATCGTACCGCAGTAATTCCGCCTACGCCACACATGACCTTTCAAAGTAATGCGTGGTGCATCACAGAGCAGTGCAAGACGAGCATTTGTGGTTAAAAAGCATATATATATATTAGAAAATGACAGGTCGCTTCGCTAGATAAGACCCTTATTCCCCTTCTGGGATCGCTTAGAGCCCTTTGAAGCTGCATTAAAACTGCAATATGGACCTTCCACCTAGTGAACCCCTCTGTAGTCCACTATATGGAGAATATAATGTATTTAACAATCCTGGAACATTTTCCTCAAAAAGCTTAATTTCTTTTCGACTGAAGAAAGAAAGGCATGAACATCTTGGATGACATGGGGGTGAGTCAATTATCAGGAAATTCATTCAGAGGTGAACTAATCCTTTAACCCTTAAATGCATACCCCGGGTCTTTAGTGACCTGGGACATCATTCACTACCATCCTCATTCATTTTTTAAAGTTAGACATCAACCTTTTTGGTATTCCTCAATCAATTCATTATAAAAAATATAACAAGAAAAAAATCATAAAATTATAAAAAAAAGTCAAATTTTTGTATTCATTTTTTGTAAACATTGTTTAGGGTTTAGGGTTGTGTTGCGGTACGACCCGAGTTGTGTATGAGTGTATGTATATTTTTTCTGCACAACAATAATTGAACAATTGAATGACGGAATAAGTGCAATTCAGCATTATTGTCTGATATACAATGATGATTTGACGATTCATTCAGACAAAAAAACGAAATAATAAGAAAAACATGAAATGGTTCAGCTATTTACTGCAGACCGAGTACTAAACGCAATCAAATATGACTGTAACTGTTACTGGATGGATCTGGTGAAGATGTTAGCGATCGAAATATTGATTTTGAAGATGTTGAAAATTATATAGTTTTGAGAATATGTTTGAGATCGCGAATGGGCTCATATTCGTGACCTCAAACATTAAACTAGCCTATTATTTGCTAAATTTACTGGCAAATGAGCTCTAAAGAGGACAGTGGTGATGGCATAAAACATATGCTCAAACGGAGCCCTTTCAAGCTCCCAAAGGTAACAAAATACAATTTATTTTATTCTTCTGTAATTGTTACTCTAATATCAGAGGAGTTTTATATTATCGCGACAGGTAGAGATCCTTCTGTGGTAGATATAGATCCGGGTCGATAAAGACCCGAATATGTAAGAATGATTGGCAAATTTAATAATTTTCATATAATAATAATATACATTTTTGATGATTGATTTCGTCATTTTATTAATAAGTGGCAGGACAACCACAATTGTAATCTTGGTTATTTTTCTGATTAATTGTGCTTCCCTACTAAACAAAAATAAGAAAAACACTACGCTGCTTAGAAAAATGTTTGCAATTTGCGCTAAGGCCGAAATAAGAAAAGTGGAGAGCCACAGAGAGGGTGTCTGCGGGCAGAGGAAGTTTCTAGCGCTTCCCATGTCCACCCGTCTCCTTATCAGCTCTCTCATTAGAGATGACACCACGTATAAGCATGCGACAGGCAGCCCACGGTGCTTGCAGAGAGTCCGCGGCAGGAGGGATGAGAGAGGTGCTGGGAAACTCTCTAATTGGGATCCATCAAAGGCAGATATTCTGGCCTCCTCTCTCGCACCCGCACTCTACATCACTCTTCCTATTACAAGCTCCAGTGATCTCGATCAACTTATGTGACATGTAATGGGCAGAAAATCATGCCAGCTGGATGGGTGTGCACTTCTATATGTGAAATAGCACAGGGGAGTTCTAGAAGACCAAGTCTTGGCATCTATTAACCATATTGGTGAACACAAATTCAGGCCATGATCCTCTAAAGTTGACACTTATGACTCAATTACCTGCAACATAACTACAAGGCCAAAATGTATACACTAAATGTGCCCACTTTGGACAAAGCAAATGCATAAATGTAAATGAAAACACAGGAAGAAAGGTAGTCAGGCGGCTTGAATATTGCTTTTGCAAGATTTTTAGAGAAATGTTGATTTTGCTTTTGTGTGCGCATCCCACCTGTATCTCCAGCTGTTGAACGACCTGCATCTGGACCCTGCACTGGGCTGTACTGCGATCATCCAGGGCGTGTTCACTGTTCAGGTGCCTGAGAGAGAGAGAAATGCAAACATGTGATGACATATCCTGATACACAGTCTACTAGATCAATCCACGACCCTATCTAAACTCCCAGAGGGAGATCTGTAAGCATATTTGGACCATCTGCCACAAACTGTGTCGCTGACCTGCCTGATACAGTGCACATACACACACATACACACCGTACGGCTGTGTCTCAGCCTTTTGGGATTGCCTCGCAGTTTCTGCTGCGTATGCTAACGTGTTAACGCTACATGCCCGTGTGCCACGTCCAGACTACACACACACACACTTACAGAGCAAATACAGAGGTCACTAAGGCATCGGAGATCTACCTGTAGTTGCGGCGTTTTGGCAAACCATGACTTCACATAAATCAAAATAGGAGCACAGATAGTTTATTTTTCCATTTTGGATTAGAAATATTTAATGGAATCCTCTCCGGATCACAACGGCCCTCTCAGAGGAAACCCCTAACAATAGTGGATTTCCACTCGAAAACACACTTTTCACTAGGCGTATAAACTCAATTTCCTCTCGCAAGAAAATAAAAACAATATTAGAACATGAAAGATGTGGAAAAGGAAGTTTTCCGCTTAGGATTGTCATATGAACGAATGTGACCGTACTGTTTGCTGAACGTTTTTATTTTGCAAATAAATAGCTTTATTTTCTAACCGTGTTTACAGTCACTCACAGAAAACTTTAGACATGAACGTCTCTCTATAGAGGGCTAATCTAGTGTCCTAATGTCTCTGTTATTCAGTTGAAATGCAGCTGGAGTGGGATATTATTTTGGAAACGGTTTTGTTTTTTTGTCAGAAAGTGCCGTAGTCCATGAACTCTGAGTGGGAGTTGAAAAAGGGGGGAAAAAAACACCTGGATATGACTTCATTTGTTTTACTCATCAAGCGCTGCTTCAGATGGGTGAGCTTTGCCCGTAGTTATTCAAGTCATGTTTTCTTTCTGAAGAAATCCAAAACACAGCAAAACAAATAGATGATGCAGTAACCAAATGAGGCAGCAAAATTGAAGAAAAAGAAAGAACTTAAAGGGACGGTGTCAGATGGACACAAAGATGGATCTTGGATCTTTCCTTTACGCCATCTGTCTCATCCCACTCATTTTATTTACAACTTTCCCAAGCTTGAAAATCACACAAACGAACCCCTGCAGGCATACAAACACAATTATATAATCCATAAAACATAACCATCCAAAAAATGATGTCATGAAGCATTTGAGCGATGATGTCATTACTCCCTCCAGGTGCGGAAGGAGGCCCTCCCAACTTCAAACCACACACCTGGTGAAGTTTAATGATTCCCAGGTCAAGGGTCACAGGAGTGCCCTATAGAAGATGTGTTACAATGCAATGAGAATTACTTTCATTGTACATGCTCATTTCTCCTATTATGAAAAACTGATATCCATTTTGAGATTTGCTAAAGATTACAATTAACAGTTTTATTGAATAATTAAAGTTTTTAAAGTTTTACTTTAAGTGAGCGTTAGTTGATGACAAAGATCATCAAGAAATAGGAGAAATGAACGTTAGAGTAAATGTTTTATCGTTCTCTACTCCATTTCTCATACTGTACATTATAATGTGTATTTTGATTACCTTTGCCATTAACTAATGCTTGCTTAAAGTAAGATCTCAATCTCAAATCTCAAAATGAATATCCATTTTTCATTCTGTATAATATAATGTTGTGAACAAGCCTAAATTCACTCGTAGCAGTTAACTCGACTGATTTTAGCTTTTAAACGTTAGATTTTTTATTTATTTAGACTAAATATCAGCCAGTTACCAGATATTAACCACAACATTTAAAAAAAACTCAATCTCATCCGACACCTTTACTAATGAGGGAATTCCTGCATTTTTCAGGACTCTTCATTGGCGTGGGTGGCCCATGAGTGAAGTTCCTCGCATGGCAGGAGAGCGACAAACGGACGTGTGTGTGAGCGGCAGAATCTTTAACCTTGGCAATACACTTTCATCCCTGTGATCCCGGCCTGCTTCATCTCCGTGACACTCCCCGCATGACATGACCGTTTTGAGTGTCCGACTGAAGGGAAAGAGGGGTGCGCATTCGCTCTCTCATGAGAAATTAAACAAAAACAATGATGTCACCCACTCGACTAATCCAGGCGCAGATAGACATTTTTTCCCCGCAAGCACATGATGATAATAACAAAAAACATGATCTCATCTTACTCTCCCTCTGCCCCCCACACCCCCTGTCTCTCTCTTTTTCTGAATAAAGGAACAGACCACAAGTTTTATGGCTCATAATAAACAGTAGCGGCGTTTTTCCGAGAGACCCGACAATGAGGCAGTGTTTACTCCCTGCACCCCGACAGGGATTTGAGGAGCATTTACAACGGTCACAGAAAAAATAGTCACAATCCAGCCCGACAAAGAGCTTGAGTATTCTAACACATGTCGTACTGGCATGCCAGAGAAAATTGAACATCATTAAAGAGCTCAGGACGCGAGTGTGTGAGATAGAACGAGAGAGAGAGAGAGAGAGAGAGAGACAGGAAGAAGATTAAGAGTGAATGAATGTTTTATTCTCACACTACTCTAGCTAGAGAAAAAGAAAAAAACAAGAGACCAAGATTTCATATGGGGATAAAAAGTGTTCATATCATGTCCAGATGAAACTGACATACATTTTAAAGAATTTTCTGAACTGATTTTGAGGGGAATTCTGTAAAAAGGATTAACAAAAAATGGTAAAATGGTGCGAGTACTGTACTCTTAGCGGCCGTTCATGCAGGACATGTTTATGCTTTTAGCTGCACTGCTTTGTTTTCTACTAGATGGATGTCTCTGACTGTTGAACAGTGTCTTACTGTTTTTTTTATGTCTTGTGCATGAGTACCATAAGACATCAAGTCAACTTAAAACAGGTTCCTCTTCAAGGTCAGTTTTTAAGACTGTGGACCAATCAGAAGAATGAGTGGGCGGAGCAAGCATCATTAGGGTATTTACAGTTGAAACTGCAAATTATTTGTCGCCGAAATCTCAGAAGAGGCACTTACTTATGGACAGGATGACAATTGCATATTTGAATATTATATAATAAACATTTATGCATTTGGCAGATGCTGTTATCCAACAAAAAGCAAAAACAAAACAAAAAAAATTACTTAATTCAACAATTTCCACTCTACCCTGTCATTCTCCTACGCATTTTACATTAAAGACACACTGTAGAGCTTCCGTGTTCCGACTCAGTATTGGCTGGCTCCTGCGTCAGCATCACACGAATGCGTCGTGGTGCTCACGTGAACAGCGTCGGCTAATAATGAGCAGGCGTTCAGACGTAAACAGATTTTTTTTTTTTTTTTTTTTTGCACACCAAAAGTATTCTTGTCGCTTCATAACATTAAGTTTGAACCACTGTAGACACGTTGACCATTTTAACAATCTCTTTACTACTTCTCTGGACCTTGAATGTGGTAATTTCCTTGCTTTCTATGGGAGATAAAACTCTCATATTTCATCAAAATTATCTTAATTTGTGTTCCGAAGATGAACGAAGTTCTTGTGGGTTTGGAACGACATGAGGGTGAGTAATTAAAGACAGAAATTTCACTTTTGGGTGAACTAACCCTTTAAACATGCAGTCAAACACTTAAAAACTGTAAAAACACTCGGTTCATGTTGAAAAACGTGGCTGTCAATTCATCCACCACATTTTTAGATACTCCAACAATTAAAATAATAGTGCAAAAAGAACACATTCTATGTGAATGCCCCCTTATTGGAGGCTGAAAGCATTATTAAATTACCCAAAATGAACACGTACGAGATGAGGGCTGTGTAGAGCTTTGTGAATGGCGGGCGTTCGTACAGTGGGCACTGATTCCATGTGGGCCTCATTTCCTACTATAAGTGGCAGGCAGCCAGATGGGGCTATAGAATAGACAAAAAGAACACAAGAAGAGAGAGAGAGAGAGAGAGAGAGACTCCTCTCTTCCTGTCTTTAGCGATGACTAAAGTGTTCTGACTGGGCCAGGGTGCACAGCACTGATGGCAATATCTGTCACCCCCTCCTTTCTTATCTCACGTCCCCCCCTCTCTCCGCTTGCCCCGAGGCTATGTGAAATGAGACACCGCGCAACCAAACAACAGCTTTACTCTTAAAACTTTCCCAGACTCTCCGGCTCTTTGATGTGCGTGTCAGCGACTATCATACGCGCTTCCCTCTCCCGCCCGTGTGCACCGAGCACGCTCTTCACCCCCGTCGCCAGGGACGACCGGAGGAAATTTACATACACATCTTTCCAGCTTGTCAATACGGCAGTCCCCTCGAGGAAGCTCAGCCCTGGAGTCAAAAGACGAAGCGACGGCCGAGCATTTCATCCCAGTAAATAAACACACGAGGATGTGACCGCCACTCATTAACGGACAAGAACACCCGACTACTGTAAGAGATGGAGCTGACCTGCTGGATATCAAAGAAGGTGTTCGAGGGAGAGGAAGAGAAAATAAACAGCAGTAGCGTTGCGAGCTTCGAGCCCACTGGGGCCACGGCAATGGCTGGATCGCACCCCTGTGACAGGCGGACATGTCAGGACTTTCCACTGTGAAGTCTCATTATTTTAACACACAGAGACAATGGGACTGTTTACATCGCCTTCCCTGTCTGATCTCTTCCTCTCTTTATCTCCTCTCGCCCCCCCCAGCATCCCTAAAGACCCCAAACTGGCAAACACACACGCGCAAAAAAAAGAGATGGCGAGAAGAAAGAAGATTGGGAAAAGGGAGATAGAGGAGGGGAGGGAGCCTCTTTTTGATGTCTTTGCTTGTATCCAAGAAACAAAGGCTTCTAATTGTAAATGAGCTAATTAAGTAAACCACTAACGAAGCGTGAAAACAATTTGCTTGACCCAGCAGTGGAGCGCTCAGGAATGGAGAGGCAGAATTATGGGAGCGGGGAGCTAATCGACCTCTGACAGCATTGAAGAGTTGCGGGCAGCTACCTGATCAGACTCAGACTCAGACTCAGACTCAGACACACACACACACACACACACACACACACACACACACACACACACACACACACACACACACACACACACACACACACACACACACACACACACACACACACACACACACACACACACACACACACACACACACACACACACACACACACACACACACACACAGACTCTGCTCCTCTTGAACGCAGGACAGGTCAACAGGAAGACAGCCGGACATCTGTCTCTATGGTTACTAGCAGGGCATGTGTAAACTAGCTTCCTGTGCAAAAGTATTAAGCTGAACCTTTGGGAAAAAAGTGTCGTGAAAGCCATACAGTTTATTTCTGGAGTTAAAGGTACACTAAATAATTTAACTTATTTAATTAACTCTACAGAAATTAGTATTAGAACTGTTTGTATAGTAGTTAAAAAAAAAGTACACTTATATCATAGACTTTTTTCAACTTTTTCTATGCAAAAAAATTACTGGAATGTAATGTCCTGGTATGTATTAATGATATATAAGTATATTGTGTCACATGATCCTTCAGAAATCATTATAATATGCTGATTTACTGCTTACATTTTTTCTGGAAACTGTTGTGTGGGCTACTTCATATATATATATTTGTTTTTTGATATTTTTGGTATATTTTTACAAGTGGGTGCAGGACACTATAGTTTATTTGTGTAAAGTGAGGATAGCAAAATAAAGTAAAATGTGACATATTATACCCAAAAATTCTTCATACAGTGGACTACCAGTAAAATTGATAAAAATTTGGAACCAAAAATTATTCAGACACTTTGACCTGATCATGTTTTGATTAAGTGTTATCTGACATAATTAAGATTTTTTTCTAACACAGTTTAACTCTGAGATCTTGTCATATTTTCTTACCAAGTTTTTTTAAACTATAGTGAATAAACTGTATTAATGAATGAAATGTTCAAGGTGTATGTTCAATTATTTTTTTCAGGATTCTTTGGTTAATATAAAGTTCAAAATGTATTTGAAATAGAAATTCTTTACTGTCACTTTCATATTATATATGAAAAGTTATATATATATATATATATATATATATATATAGATATTTAGAAAAAAAAAAAAATTAACCAAAATGTATTCATACACCTTGAACATTTCATTCATTAATACAGTTTATTCACTGTAGTTTAAAAAAGCTTGGTAAGAAAATAAAATCTTTAAAGAAAACCAAAATGTGCGCACAAACATTTATATTCTGTGAAATACTACGCATTTGCTTGTAACTCTACAGAGGGCACTCTAGTTTACTCTGATTGTGTCCTCTGACTGTGAAATACCTGTCTATCAAGCGTTAGCCCTCTTTTTTCATACACGAGTACAGTCCCACAGCGCTGGTGAATGTCTCATGCTCTCTTCAGCAATAACCTTGCACCCCCCACCTCCTTGTGGAATTCATTCGTCTCTTGTCTGTTCAAACATCACACCTGAACAAGGCTGTCATCCGCCTGGCTTTCTTATTGCCTTTCCTCTCATCCCCACACTAACTTCAGCGCAAGAGAAGGCCTTTAGTTTACAAGCGACCTGCAAGCTCATCGAAAAAAGGATGAATGCACACTGACAGAAAGAAATACTAACAGCCACAGACTTGTTTTGCGGGATGCAGCGGACAATGATGAATGCTCTGAAGCTCGGCGGAGGGTTTTATGCGAGTTACAAGGTTTGACGTGAATGTAGCACATGACGTGCTTCTGGAGTGGATTTGACAGACAGCTGTCACTCACTTGATGAACTGGCCCATGTCCTCGCAGAGCGCCTCGCAGCCGGGCCACTTGCACTCGCCGTGTCCGTAGAGCGGGTGGGAGGCCGTGTGTTCCTCGTGGGTTGAGCTAAGAAAGACAAAAAAATAAATGGTTAGTGGAACTATAAAAGATTATGTCACACTAAACTTTGATGTAAGCGGTAGGAGTGTTCAGGAAAACGATTTTGCTTGGTAACGCAGAAATTACACACTCAATTCTTCAAAAACATCTAAACACCTGCTTGCTTAATCAAAACATCTCATTGAGGTCGATATCTAACCAATTTTTCAGGCAGTCAGCATGGTAGCCTCGCACACATGCGACTAATACAAAGCAATGAAGCAATGGAAACAGTCTCGAACGTTCCCCGTCTGGGAAAGCCGATAGCTTTGAGCCAGTCCTTCAGGAAGCTTTGAACAAATGCAGTTCGAGTGAACCTGGTAAATATAAAAAAAAAAACATCAGCTTTCCATAATCGTGACTGACAGGCTTCCAATAGTAAGTGTATATCATTGTATTAGCATCTTGCACTACGACGCAGGTTCAAATGTCTCAGATGCGGCCAGGAACAACATGCCGCTATCTAATTACGAACGAACGTGGATGATCTTCAGATGTTTCTCGGTAACGTCGGGAGTACGGATAAGGTGGGTGCTGATGTGCTGACAGGGCCTGCTGGTGGGGCCTGGGGATAAATGCTATGGTTTTGTTTCATTTGAGATACAGCCACTGTGTGCTCTGTGGCCGAGAAGTCTGGATCAGGTCTCTCTGGCCCGGCTTCTGTAGAGACCCATAACGGATCAGCCTCAAACTCCCGCCAGCAGTCTCATCCAGCAATTTTTCATTTCGGGCTTGGCCAGCCGCCACGGGCTAGCATGTAGCTTTGGTTTTTTGTGAGGGCAGGGACCACAGAATCCTTCGTCATGTGTCTGACTGTTGCTAAGCATGGGCAGGGGGCTAAAGGAGGGGGGGGAAGCGCAGCTTGTGGCGGTTGAAGGTCTGGGGAACTCTTCCCAATTCCACATCAGAGTACTGCTTAATATAAAGCAGCTTGCTCGCAGATGAGGCCCTCCTGATGCGGCACACACACGCTCCCTCCACCTCTTCATCAGATGTGCTGGCAGTGGAAGGCCCACGCAATTCAGAAGCTGCTTGAGCGCTAGACATTACAAACTACTGGCAACCACACTGTCCACATGTGCCATGCATTAGCCTTACCGCACAGTTTTTCTTCCCTTTTGAGTTGCGAGTGTGTGTGTGTGTTTGTGTGTAAATGTGTTAGGCCAAGTCAGGGAGAACAGTGTTAGAAGAAAACATGATGGAGGGCGTGCTTTTCTTTCTGTTTAGCCATGTCCGTGTAGCATGACAGGGTGGGGTGTGTGATTTAGCTGTAGTTTGAAGGCCTCACCGGTGTAAAAAGGGCCATATTTCATATAAAGATCCACAGAATCGCTGCAACATTATACTGCAGAACCATTCAGGTGAATACAAATTATACAATATTAGAATAAAAAAAATTTTTTATGTTAATGAGCTATTTCAGCATTTATTTTTTTTACTTTTTTTATTATTATTATTATTAATTTATGCATGTACTGTATCTGTGCATATGGAAGCTTGCTTCCGGTATGAAATAAAAAATATAAAAGGTAAAATCTTTTTATCTCACAATTCTGACTGTTTTTCTCGCAATTGCATGTATCTAAGAATTCTAACTTTTTTACTCAGAACTGCGCATTATAAAGTCAGAATGCATGATATAAACTTTCAATTGCATCTTATAAAGTCTGACTTTTTTTTCACAGAATTGCGAGTTTATATCTTGCAATTCTGACTTTTTCTCAGAATTGCGAGATATAAAGTCAGAATTGCATAATATAAACTAGCAATTGCGTTTTATAAAGTCAGACTTTTTTCCTCAGAATTTTGAGTTTATATTTCACAATTTTGACTTTATAAAATGCAATTGCAAACATCAGTCTTTTTCCCCTACAATTGGACATTATAACACGTTTGATATAAAATTGAATGATCTAAAGTCAGAATTGTGACTTATAATGTCAGAATTACATGATATAAACTCGCAATTGTGAGCAAAAAGGTCAGAATTGCAAGAAAAAAAGTAGGCGTCAGAATATAAACTTGCATTTCCGACTTTTTTCTCGCAATTGCGAGTTTACATCAAGCAATTCTGACATTATAACTTGCAATTCGGAGTAAAAAAAGTCAGAATTATGAGATATAAACTCGCAATTGCCAGAAAAAAAGTCTGAATTGTGAGATAAAAAGCTGCAATTACCTTTTTTTATTAAGTTATGAAGTCAGAACCACATGATATAAAGTCAAAATTGTGAGTTATAATGTCAGAATTGCATGATATAAACTCAGTTGCGAGAAAAAGTCAGAATTGCAAGTTTATATCACAATTCTGATTTTATAAGAAGTAATTGCGAGTTTATCATGCAATTCTGACTTTATATCTCGCAATTCTGAGAAAAAAGTTACCTTTTTTATTTTTTTATTGCAGTGGCGGAAACAAGCTTCCATATGTGCATACATAGGCTGGGCTGGCACTGTGTAGGCTTGATAAATTACCTTTATATAAGAACAACGGCAGTCTAAGGTGTTTCCTCATTTAGATGGCTAGGTAACCAATGTGTGTATATACATACATGTGTGTGTGTGTTTTACTCACTGAGTGCTCTGCAGGGGACCGCCTTTGGAATAAGGCGTGAGATGCTCGTCACTGGACTCCTTGGTGAAGGACGAGATCCACTCAAAGAGTCTTGCTCTTAAAAATACATAGAACATATGAGTACCCCACAGCAGGACCGAATTTCTCTCTCACACACAGCTGCTCACCTCTCGGCTAAATTGTCAGTACACTTTCACCCACTCCACACACACACTCATGCTAAACTGGCACAGGGGCGTCAGTCATGCTGAAGGCATGCTATGTTCTGAGGAACTCACACGAGCACCTAATATCAAATGAACCCAGGCATTTTACATCAGCTCATCAAACGGCACCTGACAGCAGAGACCTTGAAATACGACGTGTGACAAAAATGTCTACTTGAAAATATACTGTCATGTAGCAGTTGGCACTCTGAATGCATAGCTATAGCACTTGTTTGTTTGCTTACTTTTAATATACTGTCAGTTATAATTTTAAACAGTGTATACTGGTCATTCATGACTTTGATTCACCATAAAAAAAAAAAAAAGTATTATGTGGATAAAGTATGCTTGTGAATTTTCCACTGACCTGTCTCTCTTTGGAGTGTGCACAGAGTTCTGTCCATTTGGCAAAGGATGATGGGGGATCTGAGGTGAGACCTTGGAGGCCGAGTATGAGGTAGTGTTGGAGCTGTTGGTGGTCAGATCGAGACCCTCGTGTTTCATGGCCTCCTCTGTGCTCTGAACACCGGCCACGTCCTTCCACAACTGCTGCAGGTCAGTGGGACACATGGCTGAGATAGACAGAAAGCAAGCAAGAGATTACTACAAACTATAAATCATTATTTATTACAATAAACCATAATGTCCTCAGCCAGAAAAAAAAAACACCTTTTGTAAACTATAAGTGCTATAATCCACAAACTCCATTGAAACACAAACACAACAATGTGAGTTGCGATCCCTGAGTCAACAACAGGTGCCATATGATGAAACCAATTCTATGTAGACAATTTTTTCACCATGTTTATTAGTTTCATCATCTTTGTTGTGCTGAAGGTTATAAGCCTGGTGTTGAATGACAAGAACTCCTTCTGAAAGCATTCAAAACCTGCGTATCTCCTTATCACACCTTCAAAGCCACCCCTTCTCCACCTCACCTCATCTTGAATGGCGGCCAGCTGGCAGCGCATCCCGCCCCAGAGATCTCAAAGTCTGGCGGTGCGCTGACATTAGTGTGGCAAGCCATAAAACACCAGGCGCACAGCGCGCCACACTTCACTACGGGAGGGGGGCACGCCAATGGGACTTGTTAAGTTCACGGGAGAGCAGAAGGAGGGAACCGTCCAAATCCGAGGAAGCAAATGGCTAATTTCAGCGTGTTTTTGTTATCTTTCAACATCTCCGCAAATCCCCCTGGCTACCTCCATTTGTAATTATCACTGTCCCGACCGGCACTGCAACTCACCGGGTGAATTAATCTTGGCGAGATGCTCTCTTGGCATTTTTTTTTGTTTTATTTTCCCCTCAAACTTGCTGAATTCGGGATTGTTTTCATCTCTTGGAAAGGCGGAGGGGGTCTAGGTTGGGAGGGAGATTTGAGGGTGTTAAAAAGAGGAGGGGGGGAGGGCGCCCAAGCTCGTCTGGCGCACACTGTTCCCGAAAAGCCACAGCCTGCTACGCTATCTCACATGGCAAAGACTTAATAGCAATCTAAATATTATGTCTAGTCCGCCAGCATTCTTGTCCCGGACCCCGCCAAAACAAAACTCCTCGCCTGGCCTGGCTCTCTTCACCCCCCCTGCCTCCCCCTCTTCCCAGCAGGCCCGGGGCCAGGGAAATGATATATGGCCACACTTGCAGCTACAGGCTGTTGTTCCCTAGACACAGACAACCTGACAGAGCACCAAAGGGCCACAAATGTATTTTAACCCTGCAAATAACCAAGCCAGACCGGTGGTGTGGTGCTGTTGCCGTGGATAGAGGATGGAGGACTTTTCTGCAAGTTTCTACTTTTGTGAAAGAACAGCCAGAACATAGGAAGTGGAAGGGAGGACGCAGGGTGGAGATGGAGCGGTTTACCTACAGTGAAGTGTTTTTGTATTGCATTTTCTTCCAAATACACACACACACACACACACAGACGCACACACACACACACACACACACACACACACACACACACACACAGACGCACACACAGGGGCAGGTGAGGCGTTTCCCCTGTGGTTGGCCACACACTCTCTTTTTCTCTCACACACACTTCACAGAAAACATTGAAGACAACTTCATCCCTGTGATGGCAAAGCTCTATGTTCAGCAGCCATTACTCCAGTTTTCAGGGTCACATGATCCTTCAGAAATCATTCTCATATGTGAATTTGGTGCTCAAGAAACATTTCTTATTATCAAAGCTGAAAACAGTTTATTTCCTGTCCTTGATTCTCATTGGTCAATAGCTGTGTTTAGCCTTAGCAACCACTCTTAGCAACGTAAATTGTTTGTTCTCAGTTGATATTGTTCATAGAATTGTGAGAAAGATCGAGTGAGCAAATTTATTACCTCCATTCAGATTTAGCATTTTCCTTCAGGTCAGTCCTATGTTCATAATAAAAAATCTGTTTAAATGTCAGCTGCAATATCTTGTCCTTTTAACATTTAAGGGCTTTTCCCGTGACTGACAGCGCTAGTCAAAGCATTTGTCAGTTGCATCTTGTTCCGTGTTCACAACAATTCAGCCTTTTCGATGTAAAAGTCTTCACTACTGACTGACACACTCATAAAGACAGTCTTTGCCGCCATCTAATGGCGTAATAATGTAACTTCTTTTGCTGTTCACGGTCAGGGACTATTTTTTCTGGCGGAAGGAAGGCTTTTAGTGATTCTACTTCATGAAAGTTGCATTGTTACATATATTTTTGGCTTTAATATTTGTATTGCGTGGTAACCATTTTAAAAAAGGTACTCGAGGCTTTCAATTTAATGAACACTTGTTGAATAAAAGTATTTATTTCTTTAAAATCTTACTTATCCCAAACTTTTGAATGGTAGCACAAACTTTTTTTTTTTTTTTTTTTTTTTTTGAGGTGTGAACATGTACAGTATGCTACTGTTTCACCACAGCTCTGACTACATTACACTTTCTGTTTACCATCTACATATGACTAACATTCATAAGTAAATGGCCAATCACAAAGCAACATTAAAAATTCCCCTTTGGTTTCTCATGTCTGCTCCCTCCTCTAGCTTCGTGCTTCACAACTCCTGAAAAAAAAAATTCTGAAGAAAAGTTTGGCATGGTGATCACAAAGCATTAAGCTGAGTCCAACAGATCTAGTTGCGCCCTTTGGACAGGAATTAAAATGACTTACTGTAACTGTTAAGTGAATATTACAAAGAAACAAAAAGTCATGCTGGCTAGCAGTCTGTCTAATGCAGTGAGTCACTTGGGTTTGAAACTCTAGCCTTTCTGAGGGAATGACTGGACATGCCAAACAAACACGAAAACAACAACAACGGTTGGCGCCACCCACGGATCAGAGAACAAATCCTTTTCAGCAGCAGCTACGGCCAAGCATGACTAGCCAGAAGAATGCGCATGGTTGGCTGGCCAGTCATAATGGAGGGCTTCTTTTCAGAGAGGGATTGTGGGGAAATTCCATGATTCTGTTCTGTCGCAGGATTTGTTGAAGGGATTCCAAGAGCCCAGAGTTTATTGTTCTTCAGACCCCTTGAAACAATGACATAAGCAACAAGAGTGGGAGGTGGGCGCTGGGGTCTACGCCAGAAAGATGCCAAAGCCAAAAGTTTACAGCTGTCGCTAAAAATTATTTTCATCAATCTGTAAACCTTCTTTTGCTTTGCTCCTTTCTCTCTCCCTCTCCTTTTTTTCCATCAGACTACTTTTCCTAAAAACAGCCTCGTGCATATATGTGTGTGTGTGTGTGTGTGTGTGTGTGTGTGGTAGGCCCACTCAGGGTTCCGGATGACGAGTCTATGTTTTCTTAAGACTGAAATAATCAGAGATGTCAAGAGCAATGGGCGAGAATGAGAGTCAAGCACTCTAATAAAAGACCGCGATCATTTTGGAGGCCCTATCGGCAAGAGTGGCAGGGATTTCTGCATGGAAACTGGAGTCGGCTCCCTGTTTGTTCTGTCCTGTTGAGGCTCTTGTAATGTTACGGCCGCTGTGGAACCTGTAAAAGTTGATGTGTCTAATTTCGGCGGACGGTGGCCAGTTTGCAGTCAAGATCCATTTCTGGTTGGACCCTTTGACAAAATGAGGAAAAATGGAAAAATATTTTCAAATCTGATCCAAAATATCCATTTCCTTCTGTAGGATAAGCTCGTCTGGAGTGTGTAAAACTCAAACGCGCACACACATAAGCCCCCTCCCGGCTCGTGCACAAAGCCCAGTGAATTTTGTGGCATATTTTACCTATTATCCAAATGACTGCCTTCCACAAAACCAACAATCAAGCTTTGCTTTTATCTCTTTATGAGCTGATTAAGTTAACAAGCTTCACATGTGGCTCTACGGACATGGCTGTAGTTAGTCTCCGGGGGGCTTCATCCTGCTCTAATAGATTGAGATGATAGCTCATTGCCAAATTTTGGAGCAAGAAGAATGAGGGATTCATTTTACAGCCAACTTTATTAGCATTTAAGGTTGCGCATGTAGTAGCGGGGCAATTTGAGAGCATGCATATGTGTGTGTGTGTGTGGTGGAGGCTGACTAAGGAAGAATAAGTGGGCGGCGGACGCAGGTCTGGCCTCAGCCTGAGACTGCCATCTGGTCCTGGGCTATGGGTATGAACACAGATGCTGCATTTATTTAGCACACTGCATTTCCTCCAGAGCTCCACTTTCCTTTAATAGGCATCACTAAAGGAGCAAATCAGACGTTCTGTGGTGTTTTTCTGGCTGTTGAGGACAAGAGGAGAGCTGTGAAAGAGACAGACCACCAGGCTGAGAGGCCTGCGGTTGTAGCACCTCACCCTGGGGCTAGACGGAGTCAGATTTTTGTGGCCTGTATTGACCAGCTAACGAAGTTTTGCAAAGTTTTCAAAGATATGCATTAATTCAAGTGAGTCAGTATCTGCAACAAAACTGGCTGAAAAAAAAATCTAGCAGGTGACTCTAATTGATTTCAATAGTCTAGCAAAAACAAATATCATATAAAATAGTACATTTTTAATTACACTGAACTATTTTAAGTGATATAAAAATATGTAAATTTATAATACGTTGATTTGACCATTGATGAAGAACATTGTGCACATACTAAATATACTACTACACATACTTGTGTAGTATAAATACATATCTACACATACTATATCTGCCTTTGTACAATATTTGGCATGTTCCTTTAACTGGTTTATTCTTTCTCTTAACTAAGGCCTAAAATTAAAGTTCAGCAATTAAAAAAACCAAACAACTTTATTTGTCTTTGACTTGTTTTCCAGTTTTTCCAAAAAAGTCCTTAGCATAAAATAAATGTACACAATGTGTAAAATATTAAAACTTGTTTTTATTTTTATTTTAAATATAAGTGTATTTCATCTTACTAAACTAGCATACTTTTTCCACTTCTTTTAAGTATAAACAACTTAAAAACAAGTGAAAATATGTTAGTGCTAAACTACAAAAACAAGTCTTAATATTTTATGCTGTGTTGATTCTCATAAACTCATCCTTAAGTATTTTAAGATATTTTAACTGGAAAACAAAACAAAATACTTAAGAATTCAGTTTTTATTTTTGGAATCTGGCAGTACCCGTGGCCTCAAATGTTGGATACAGTTTGCAGATACAGTTTGCCAGCCAGATACTGTATTAGAAATACATAGTATTTGGACATCCAATCATTTGACACTGTTTTTTGTCAAAAACCAGTGAATCCCAAGCCTTGTTTAACAGAAAGAGTGTGTAACTGCATTGGTATGTGTACCTTGCTGCAGGCTCTGAATGGGTACTGCTCCTTGGCCCGGCTGTAGGTTCACCAGGCCCTGTCTTTGTAGATTCAGAATGTGTTGCTGCTGTAGTTGTTGCATCTGGATCAACTGCTGTTGGAAAGCCAGCTGTTTATTCCCCAACTGCTGCTGCTGAGAGCGAGAGAGGAAGAGAGAAAGAAAGAGAGAGAGAAAGGCATGTTAAACAACAAAACAAAGAGATGGGAAAAGCGAGAGGAAGAGACTTTGAGCTGCAGGATGGAGAGGGCGGGAAAGAGGAGACATTCATTGGTTTTTATAAGCCTTCAACCTCGTCCAGGACATGTTTAGATAGGACATATCCTGGAATAGAGATATTTTGCCCGCCAATCACCAAAGAACTTCCTGTGGTGGTAGACAATAAGCAGACAACAAAACTCTGAAGCTCAGTTCAAAGTGTGGAAGTGCATCGTGAAGCCTTGTGCATTAAGAGATAACGCATTAATCTGAGAGTGACAGTACCATGTGGTCTAGGCCCGACACCAAAGACACGCTTGCAAACACGCTTGTTCATTCCTGTGTGCAGCAATCTGTTAGCATGTGGTTGGCTCGCAATTAACACGGCAATAAACAGTGACTAACAACATCTGTGCGCAATGTTAAGAACAGTTCCAGATTATATGACATCAGATGTTTATCGTTTTATGATAAGGCTTGGTATTTTTTCATTATGCATGAAATGTGTTTTGTGAAACTTGAGAAGCATGACTCCAAAACTCTCTTTCGCTGTTTCATAAACAAGTCTCAATGTGTGCGGATAGTCATCATTCAGCTATCAAGAGATTTATTTTTGTTCCAGCTGACTTCTGGTGACGTTTAACAAAGAGATGAAAACTGAGCAAAGCGTTTTATCAGCTATGACATAAGCACAGTGTACTCCAAGACTAGCCCTAAACTTGTATAAAAAAGCCTTCAGATCTTTAGCCAGAGGTGGGAAAGAACAGAAAAAAGGGCCAAGGTGGAGAAAAAGCTGGAAAAAATCTATTTTAATGTGATGCATGTATTTTTATTCTTTAAAGTGACCTAACATGGCATCATTGACTCAACCAATGACATTTTGAAAGTTTAGGCCGGGACTACACTACCGTTTAAATGTTTCGGGTCAGTACGATTTTTTTTTTTTTTTTTTGAAAGAAATTAACACTTAACAAGGATGCATTAAATTGATCAAAAGTGAGAGTAAAGACATTTATAATGTTAGAAAAGATTTCTCCTTTCCTTTTTTCCCCTCTATTCATCAAAAATACTAAAAAAAAAAATTCATGCATAAAATCAGCATATTAGAATTAATTCTAAAAGGGTTAGTTCACCCAAAAATGAAAATTCTGTCATTAATTACTCACCCTCATGTCGTTCTACACCCATAAGACTGTCGTTCATCTTTAGAACACTAATTACGATATTTTTGATAAAATCAGATGGCTCAGTGAGGCCTCCATTGCCAGAAAGAGAATTAACGCTTTCACATGCCCAGAAAGCTACTAAAGTTTATATATATATAGTCACTGTAGTCACATGAACTGTAACATATATATACATATACATATATATATATATATATATATATATATATGTTACAGTTCATGTGACTACAGTGGTTCAACAATGTTATGAAGCGACGAAAATACATTTTGTGCACCAAAAAAACAAAATAATGACTTTATTCAACAATATCCAGTGATAGGCGATTTCAAAACACTGCTTCATGAAGCTTCGAAGCTTTACGAATCTTTTGTTTCAAATCAGTGGTTCGGAGCCTGTATCAAACTGCCAAAGTCACATGATTTCAGTAAACGAGGCTTTGATACATCATAAGAATTTTGAAGGGGGCACTGGTGTGCGTGACTTTGGCAGTTTGATACAGGCTCTGGACCACTGATTCGAAACAAAAAGCTTTTGTTGAATGAAGTCATTATTTTGTTTTTTTGATGCACAAAAAGTATTCTCGTCGCTTGTTATGACATTAAGGTTGAACCACTGTAGTCACATGAACTGTTTTAAATATTTCTTAAGTAGTTTTCTGGGCATCTGAAAGTGATAATTATCTTGCTGGCAATGGAGGCCTCACTGAGCCATCAGATTTCATCAAAAATATCTTAATTTGTGTTCCAAAGATGAACGAAGGTCTTACGGGAGTGGAACAACATGAGGGTGAGTAATTAATGACAGAAGTTTCATTTTTGGGTGAACTAACCCTTGAAGGATCATGTGACACAGAAGACAGGAGTTAATGATGATGAAATTTTAGCTTTGCCATCACAGGAAAAAAATATTTAAAAAAATATTAAAATATAGTAATCAACATTTGAAGTGGATCAAAAAAGTTCATCAAAGTTGTCCTAAGAAGAAGGTTTTAGGACAACTTTTGATGAAAGGTTTTGATCCACTTCAAATGTTGACTACTGTAGAAAATAGTTATTTTAAATATTAATACTACAAAACAATATTACTGTTTTTCCTGTATTTGATTAAATAAATGCAGCTTCTATGAGACTTCTTTCAAAAACATTAGGAAATCTTACAAATCTTAAGAATCTTACAATCTTACTTTTTCAAAGTATACATGGTACATGGTTCACCTTTAAAATAACCATTGCACATCTATTTCTAAAGCAGAGAGGTGCAGATTTGGGGAGTGTGTGTGTGTGTGTTTGTGTGTGTAAGGGTAAGGGTGAGAGCTATGCAATACATGGCATGTGCCGATAAGGTCAGTTGGTGTCGTGGTGATAAATGTTCTCCTTCCTGAACTGGCCTGAGTCGAACCACTGTTTCCAGCGACATGCTTTTTGATGTTCCCCCAATGAGAGATGGGCCTTATCTCCTTTAAGATAACGGCACAAAAAAGTGGAGGGGAGAGAGAAAAAATGTTGAAGGAGGGAAGGAAAATAAAAAAGGAAAATAATTAAAGGTAGTTTCTTAATCTCACTGTCAGGGAAGAGTTTGAGGCCGTCACCCGGGGCACAAGGCCTCATGGGAAAGGGCCACATGGGTCAACATCAACAGAGGAGAGAAAACACAAGCCCTTTCCAAAACATACTGAGCTGCTTTGTTCCCTACACCCTACATAAGCAGCTGCCTTCAAAGGCAGCATCCTAACGATCACAAAGTGAATGATTTGGAATAGGCAGCAACTCCACACAAGAGACCTCATAGAATTTATCTAAAGAAATTTCTTAACTTCTTTCTTAATCTGGCCCCAACTCTCCGTGGAGGGCCGCACCTGTTCTCCTCCCTAACTTTGAGACTGACAGATGTGATAAAAGTGTGAACAAAGAACATTGTTAACACACACACACAACTGAAGAAGTGAGCTAACGCCAATATTCAGCATGTCTATCCCTCTCTCTTCCTCCTCCTCTTCATCCCAGTCTCTTCTCCTTTTTATTTCCCTCCGTTTCGGTCCCATGGGACACAGTTCAAGTTCTTTAACACATTGTGTCTGCACGCTGTTTACATTAGATGCAGTTGAGTGGCTAAAGCTAGCGGAGTAACAGGCCTGTCAGCTTGATTTATGAGCACATCAAACAGAGTTTGGGCACGCCAGGCCCGACTGACAGCGCTACTTCATTAGGCTGACTCCAGGGTGACTCCACGGCTCAACCGTCAAACTGAGAGAGAGAGAAAGAGAGATAGAGAGTGGGTGAAAACAATAGAAAAACAGAAAGAGAGCAAAAGTCTGGATTGATGATGCAAAAATGTGTGTGGCAACCATCTCTCCCGCTCTTCTATCTGTCTATCTCACCTCTCAACCTGTTTGTGCTGACTGGCAGTGATACGGGCGGCAATTAAAGCATCTTTTACTGAGGGAGAGCATAACGTGTCATCTCTCCATCTTCAGCTGCTTTACAAATACAGATCCCTGAGTGCGAGCTTCCGATTTCAATCACAGATAATATGAACAGGTCGTGATTGTTGAAGTATGATGCTAATAATGACGACTGAAAGGAAAATAAAATATATTGATAAAAATTGAGGTGGTGGTACTATGGCCAGATATACAGTTTGCTTCATGGCTTCAGGGGTCAGTTTCCTGTGGCAGTTGAACCAACAGAACAAGGAAAGGTAGATTTCAGAGGACAAAGGCCTTTAAAAGGGGGCTAGAGGGATGAGAAACACCACACATTCTTGTGTTTCTATCTTCTTTCGTCCCCTCACGCCTGACTGCTTTACTCTTAGTCCAGTGCTGTCAGTGAACTTGTACCCAGGGGAACACTACTATCTTGGCAGACAACACACACACACACACACACACACACACACACGAAACCTTAAACATGACCTAATCCATTACGCTTATATTCGATTTCCTTTGCTGTGATAATCCGGACAGCATGCATTTATCAGTATAAATAAATAAATAAATAAATAAATGAATAAATATAGACAAAAATATTTTATTTATTTAATTTTATAAATAAAATACAATAATATTAGGGCTGTCAATTTTTTTTCCCCCCAGTTTAAACGCATTAAAAATATTTAACGCAATTAAAGGGTTAGTTTACACAAAAATGAAAATAATGTCATTTATTACTCACCCTTATGCTGTTCCACACCCGTAAGTCCTTTGTTAATCTTCGGAACTCAAATTAAGATATGTTTGTTGAAATCTGATGGCTCAGTGAGGCCTGCATAGCCAGCAATGACATTTCCTCTCTCAAGATCCATTAATGTACTAAAAACATATTTAAATCAGTTCATGTGAGTAAAGTGGTTCAATATTAATATTATAAACAGACGAGAATATTTTTGGTGCGCCAAAAAAACATAATAACAACTAATTTAGTGATGGCCGATTTCAAAACACTGCTTCAGGAAGCATCAGAGCATTATGATTCTTCTGTGTTGAATCATGATTCAAATTGGTGTCAAACTGCCAAACTGCTGAAATGACGTGACTTTGGCGCTCCGAACCGCAGATTCGATACACTGATTCATAATGCTCCGATGCTTCCTGAAGCAGTGTTTTGAAATCGGCCATCACTATATAAGTCTTTTTTTTTTTTTTTTTTTTGGCACACCAAAAATATTCTCGTCGCTTTATAATATTAATATTGAACCACTGTACTCACATGAACTGATTTAAATATGTTTTTAGTACCTTTATGCATCTTGAGAGAGGAAATGTCATTGCTCCCTATGCAGGCCTCACTGAGCCATCGGATTTCAACAAAAATATCGTAATTTGCGTTCCGAAGATTAACAAAGGTCTTACGGGTGTGGAACGGCATGAGGGTAAGTAATAAATGACAGAATTTTAATTTTTGGGTGAGTTAACCCTTTAACGCAGCATCCGTTTTTTCTGTCACCATTTGGCTCCCCAACAGTATATGATAACTTTATCATTCATTCGAGTGATATTAAACCATTTAAGCACAATAAGATGCAAAAAAAGAAGAAAACAAATCTGTACTGATGCGCTGCCTGTGAAGCGTCTCTCTGTGAACAAATCGTGCACACAGAATGTCGCTTCATTTTCTCTTTTAAATGAGTTAAAAAATTTTAAATAAACAAAGAGTTGTGAGAAAATAGGATGTGTGTCAGATCCACGGTTCTTAAGTGACAGCAACCTAATAAACCTGCTGATGTTTCCATCATTAATGCTAATCAAAGAACAAAAGACAGAAAATCACTCACTGCTCTTGAATGAATAACTTTTGTAGCTTTAATAAGGATTAATCTATTGTATAGTCAACTTTTAATTTATGCAGTGTTTGATTATTCAATTTCAATTAATTGTGATTACAGAAAAATGTGTGATTAATTAGTTTTTTAATCAGTTGATGGCACTAAAAGTACATAAAAATAAACCATTTAAGTATAAACAATTTGATTTTAATTTCCAACATCCAAGCTAAAATAAATAAAAATAATAGTAATAATAGCAAAAAAAGTATATTAAAAAAAACTAAAATAATAATAATAATAATAATAATAATTAAACCTATTTTAATATTAATTTAATTTTAATTTGAGAAAAAGCATAACATCTTCAAGCAAAGAAGCTACAGGTGGTGGTACAGTAGATTTCCAGCCTAATAAAACTGTGTGGTGGGGCAGCATTAAGCAAGACTTAGGTTACTTACCGAGATAGTAACGCAAAAGCACACGTTTGGTATAGTGTAGTTGCATAGGGCCAAATTTCAGGCCGACTAAAGAAACCCTGAACAAACGTGAGCTGATCCGCGGGGAAAAGGAGCTGACCACTGCCCTCCCGATTTAATTTCCCTGCTCTCCTTCCACTCAGAGAGCACACCATCTCCCTTGCTCTAATATTTAATAAGGGAAAATATCTGAAAAACTCTTGAGGCCTTGAATAAGGTTAGTCATGCTTTTTTATACCTTTCCCCTCCCTCTCACTTTTCAATCTTTTTCCTTTTCTTTTTTTCCTTCTGTCTCTGTCACGTTCCTTGACTATCTGTGGAAAATGTCAGGATACTGGTCTCATTTGAAGAGAGTGTGTGTGTGTGTTTTGCTCTGTGTATGTGTGTTTCGGGCACCTTTGCCACGCATTTGCTCTATCAGTCACTATGCTGTCTAGGGCATATCTAACGGGTCTTAATCCCTGTTCTCCATGGCCTATAGCATCCTCCCCCACCTCAGTCTCTCACCTGCTATAAAGTCAAAAGCTCATTCTTTTTTTTGATCCTCTCAGTCACACATACAGAGGAAACCAACCTCAATCCTATACAGCTTAGATGAGAATTGGCCTATTTGCGGTGGAGTTGTTAGCCGAGTCCATAAATACAACTGAGACTGTAGATTAGTCTCTCATTTAAACCAGTTGAAGGTGGTTAGCTAGTTTCCTAACATGGTCAAGCTGGTTAATGTGGTGTGTTTTTTTTTTTTTTTTTGATGGTTTTGTTTTGATGGTTTTTGGACACTTTTCAGCTGGAATGCCAGCTGGGAGATCAGTTAAAACAGCCAAAAACAACCTTAGTCAGGGCTTGGAGCAATTTTAAACCAGCTAAGACTGGTTTGAACTTTTTGCTTAGCAGGACTTACCTCAATTTCACAAATTCACTGATCTCCTTTCACTTATAACCTGCATCTTGCTAGCAGCTATGTGCAGCTATCTATGCTGTTTTGATGGTTTTGGGCTCTTTTCAGATAGCTAGTCTGTAAAACCATCTGGCTGACTAGTAAAACCATCTTAACACCAGTTAAGTGAGGTCAGGAGACAACTTTGGAAAGGCTGGGAGACTAGACCAGCTTAAAAACCAGAAGTGCTAGCAGATATGCGCTAATCTGCTGTTTTCAGATAGACAGGCTGCAAAACCAGTTAAACCAACTTAACACCAGTTTTTGGAGACTTATTAGACTATCCTAAACCAGTTTAAATACCAGAAAACTATCTCAGGCTGGTTTAAGGTGCTGTTTTAGCAAATGAAAAACCTTTCATCTACACAAGCTATTGTAAACCGCATGTTGCTAGCAACTGTGCTAGCAGCTATGTGCTAATCTCTCTGCTAAGCCGTTTGTTCATTAAGTCCTCGCGGAAACTCCTTGATTAAGTTGTATCAGATATAGCTCACACCACTGACACACAGGCCGCAAAAGTTTGGATTTCATTTGACCGCCAGATTAGCGCAGATCTCCCCTCCCGCAGTGCGCAGACGGGTGATTATGCCCTCGCCTTTGTTGTGCTGCAGTTTTATCCTCAGTGATCCAACATGATTCCCCCTCACCTTCATTACCCAGATCAGGTCCTTCTCCTCCTCCAGTGCCTTAATTGACAATTAAAGAAACTCGTCGACTCCACCATAGTGGGTTGTAATAGGGATTTTCCACTAGGCTTAGCAGGCGGCGACTTGTAAATTAATACTTATCGAGTATTAGCAGGGAAGCCCATGGTAAGGTTTGGAGCATGACTTTGGTCAACGGCAGAGAAATGAAAATCCATATTCCCCAAATGTCTTAATCCGCATTTTTGAATCACTTAATACACAAAATGCAATTGAGTGCTTGAGAGGAGGGAAAAAACATACGTCTGCTGAGGATTTCATGTAATGCTCAGTGATTACAGAGCCTTTATAAGGTCTGTGCCGCTCAGTGCAGCGCAATCAGTCATTCAATCACCTCACATATGAGAATACACTTATTTTCAAAGAGTTGGTTTCTGGCTTTCAAGAGGAACTGGCCTCTGCTGTGTGACAAATGATGTGTCAGCCTTCTTGAGGATGCTCATCTAGGGTGCTATGAAGGTGAAGTACACTGTGAAGTGCACTACAGGGCGATGGGGGCAGGGGTGTCTCACCTCTTTGGCCTGCTTCCCTGCTTGTTGTTGCTGGGTAAGGAGCTGGAGGTGCAGCTGCTCCTGTTGCTTCTTGTAGTACTCTTGCAGCTAGATAGAGAGTGAGAAAGAGAGAATGATTTTAATTGAACAGAAATGTAACACTATTCTGCAAAAAATATATATTAATAATAATAATAATAAATGAATGCATAAATTCAAAAAAAAAAAAAAAAAAAAAAAAAAAAAAAATTACCCCATATTGGCTTAAGCATAAATCTAACTAAATTGTTAAATTTATGTTTACAAATATTATTAATTCAAGATATATTTTCTGAAAACAATTCATAATATTTTATGCTATTTTGCAAAGCTTATGCAAAGTTAATTTATTTCTTAAAGGAAGTTTAGATACTTTACTAAAACAAGAACATTTATCTTTTTTTTTTAGCGTGAGAAAAATATGCAAACTTCGGTGTTGCAAGGCCATAGCACAAATATGTAGAAAAAAATGAGCACTTCAACAAAAACATCAATAACATACGCTTTATCCTAGTATGAAGGTTGCATGTATTGTACCTTTTCTCTCTATTTTCTTTATTACCATCTGCTTACACTGGAAAAAGTTGGTGCTATCAAATGAGTCACATGACACTGGGTTTTCTAGGATGAGGTAGCTGGGTGCAAGGAGTCACATATGTCTAACGGCATCAAAAAAATGAAAACAGGATAAAACAAGATCAGCTTCTTGCTTAGGGCAAAAGTGCCTCCATAATAAGGCATATTCATCTTTTTTCAGCATTCCTCTAAAAGGCAGCTTAAACACCTGGCAGGTGGCGTATGAATGTGTCCTGTAAATCATCTGTCCACCCTTCTCTTGGCGTGGCAAACCTGACAGTGTGGAGACAGGCTTCCTTATTTATGATTGACTGAAGTAAAACACACAACACCTGTCTGAGAAAGCGCTGGTAAAACGTGCCTTTCGCTTCTAATCTCAGAACAGTTTTCATTACATCCTGGATTACATTTATGATTAAAACACAGGTGGTAGAAACCAGCCCGAGATCAGCACAAAAAAGTCAATTTATGCCTTAAGCATCTGAGAGATCTGAAATACAGACACCTGCCTGATTCCTACACTGAAGCTTCCCTATTCTTGGTACCATCCATTAATTATGGCCAGGGAAGTTTATTAAACACAAAATTGCCATTGTCAAATGGAAAAAGCACCTTTTAGGTGTTTTTATGGTTCTGTTTGCTTGCCTGAGGGGTTTATGTAGTTAATAAAAAACAGGAAAGGTGTTTACAAATTGGTTACTTATTCAGTGCTCAGATGAATGGGTCTCTATCTCCTCTATACAGGTAAACATAGATCTGTATGTGCTTTATCACTTTGAAACACCTCGCCATGGCACACCTTGGTCTGATTAAAAGCTTTGGGAACAGACCGAGGCATGTGGGAGTCAATGATTTTAAGTGTGTATAGTAGGGTTAGGGGTATGTTTCATTCTTCAGAACAATGAGGGTTATTAGACAAAAACAAGAAACAGGTGTTTGAGGGCAGAACAGTAGAGATAGGATTAATCATTTACAATTATCAATTACTAATTCTGTAAAAAAACTTTAGGAAGTGTGAAAGTGTTTTTATTAGTTGCTAAAGCAAACATCACTATCATTATTCTTCATACTTCGAGTTGGGGTCTGATTGAAACTTGTTAACCAAGGGTCTATTGAAGATATAAAATATTATGAAAGTTTCAAGAAGTAACATGCCTTTGATGCTCACTTGAAAACCTGGAAATAATTCTCAAAAATGTTCACTAAAACAAGAATAAACTGTGTATGTGTGAGGTTTACACTGCCAAAGTTTTAAAATAATACACATTCACAATAATACTCTCTCATTTCCTGCATTTGAAGGAGAAAAATATTAAACATGAGAAAGTTCCTGTTACTCAACCATGTTTACTTTCGCCTATTTGAACTAGCTGCTGCTTTCAACTAGCTACTCTTTTACAGAGTCCTAAGTGAGACTGGCTTGCACCCACTAACACTGTCATTACACATCTCCAACCGTAGCTTTGGCTAACCGCAGTGGCCACCGCAGACCCACCGCTGTTTGTTTTACTTTCAGATTATTAATTTACCCAGGAAAGCCTATTAAGATTAAAATCTCAGCTTTGCATGGATGACCTATCTGACATGGAAGTACATGTTGACCGAAAAGAGCAGAGCACAGAGGCCCTTGGACAAGCAGGGGCTGTGGAGGAGCGCCTGGGGGACGGCAGCTACAGCTGGTGGAGAAAAGTAGAATAATGATACCCTCATTAACTCCTTATCACACATACTGTTTACAGATGTAATGCAGGCTTACTCAAGGAATGAGGCACTTAATAGTGGGCTACAGCCCAAATCACAACACTGTATACAACTTTAAAAAGAAAGACTTGACACAAGGTAGTTTTAGTGTACTTTTAATACTTTGTGTGACATGCTCAAAACAACGAATTCTTTCATAATTATTATGCATGCAGCTTTTTGACCTCAGATTAAATAAAAAAGACTAACTGGAATATTTATACTTAAAAAAAAAAAAAGTCATTTGACAATGCAGGAGATTTAAAATGATTATTTTCACCATTTCACCAAAAATTCTAAAATGTTTAATCTAAGATGTTTTTAAAAAAGGTTAAGTTACATTCTCTACAATGTTAACTTTAAATATCACATTATAAGAAATATAACTCTGAAATTTAGGTGAAGTGTGTGAAAGGCTGAACAAGGCTTAGATGTCCCCTGGCCGCGGACTTAAGACTAGCATGGAATTTCCTCACTCAAACCACTGCCTGCTGCTCTTTCTAATTGCTTTTAGAGGGCAAAGCGATTATAAGTACTGGTCTAGGCTCAGTTTTTTTCCATAATGAAAACATATTTGGCTAACGATATTTTACGCTCTGGAGATCATCAAAGGTTTCTATTTACAAAGTGATATCTCTTGATTTTGTGAACGCAATGGCCAATGAGAGGTGTTTAAGGTAGCACAAAAACTCTGAGCGGTGAGTGGATTACGAGTTCTGCACGCTTGCAAATCCTCTCATTATAACAAACATTTTAACAAAAAACAGCTTCATTGATCGTGATGAACTGAGATGAATGTCAGCTTTTTAGTGATTATAAAGGGAGCGCTCTTGCACGCTTTCAGCCATGCCACGCATACAGTATGCTTGCTTTTCTGTTAAAATTAACAGTGGTTTGTGAATGTAGATGCTTTAATAACAAATAGTTTATAAGAAGCGTTTATGCTTGAATGTGTAGGTTGTGCAGTGACATCATGTAACTTGAAACTATTTCAAGGAAATATATTTGCGTTTTTAAAGGGGAAGCGCATCTTCTTAGACTTAACTTGGAGTTGGTTCATTCTCCACCCAAAATTCATGTGTTTTGCATTATTACACAAAACGGAACTTGAAACAAAATTATATTTATAAATGACTATCACTCAGATACCCGCCATCTTCAACTATTTTAATGGTGAGTACACTCAAAGTCTTTGGTATACTTCAATATGCTACAGATGTACATATTTTTATTGCTATTTGGTATGTATTTTTTTTATTATTATTGTGTTGTTGGTGGAATGTAAGAGCTTTTGTGACTTGTTTATGAAGTGTGCATAATGCAAATGGGTTTTGGTGTAGTTAAGATGGATTATCTTGTTTTTTGGTGTTGTTTTATATATAACTTGGACTATTTCTGTTATAATACAGGTAAATGTCTGTTTCACAGATCATTAAAAATCCTAAAGTCCTAATCCTGGTTTAGGCTAAGCCTTGCTCTGGCGTCGGCTCTGTCCCAGGTCAATAGCTGTCCCAGGTCAAACTACCAACAAGTCTGATGTTCAACAAATCCAGGCAATGTCGCTGAGAGAATGACTGTCAAAAGACCAAAAGCTGTCATTTGATTTGCTGTCTGTCCTCAGAAAACTTATCTTGGGCCGTGTACACAACTCTTTGGTCTTAAACGAGCCTTGAACTCGCTCATATCCCACTGTTTTTACCAGGCGGATGGTTCCACCAAGCAACGCTTAAACAGTTTTCCCTCTACAGAAGCCATCTCACACCACTGCGTCCTTTTTTACTACCTGTCGCCATGCTGCTCTACAGGATACCGAAGGTGAGCTGCCTCGCGTCTGTGACGCCGAGCCACATCCCTTTCGAACAGGGGAAGTCAGCGAGCCGTAAGGTGTGAAGCAAAACTCCATTTACCACACTAGAGGCGTTTGGCTCGCAATATGTCGCCCGTCTCTCGGTTTAAACTCTCCTCCACGCCTCGCTGCCGCCCGCCTGGCCCTGCTGCCTCTCGCCCACTCATTACCCCTTTAATTCATGCCAATATGAAGCTGAATAGTTGCGGGAATAATTAAAGAATAATTAAGGGTTTTTTAATGATTTGATTCAGTGGGCCCTTTTCACGTTAACTGCATGCCTTGAAAGGCATTCACCTTAGATTCCCATTATTGTGACCTTGGTTTTACTTAACAGCACAGAGAGGGGATAAAAAAAAGGAAAAATATATCAGCTGGGCTGTAATTAAGGGTTGGAGGGATGTAAAGGTTAACTCACACATGCATAAGTGCACACGCATACATAAACATGCACTTGCTCTCTTTTTCCTGCGCTCGCTCTGTCTTTGTATGTAAAATCATATTTGTAAGGGTATTCACATGCAGAAAAAGCCAAAGCCCACTCGTTCTCCCACACACACTGGGATGAGATCAGGGACGGATTTCTTTATGTGTGTGTTGGCAGGCTCTCTGATTGCTCCATTTGCCGTGTGCGAGAGAGTGAGCATTAAAAGCCACTTCTCACGTGGTTCATCGCCACTGCGAACCATTAAACCCACTGGCTTTTACTGGGGATGTAAAACGGCCCATGAACGGTAACTATTTCAATTTCAATATCCTCGTTAAATATAGAACAAAAAAAAAGAGAGAGAGAAATAAAGCGGGGGGAGGGGGACAAAAGTGCTAAGTTTCTTTCTCAAACAGCTGAATTTTGATTTCTGTGAGCGAGCGACTCTTGATAAATTTGTCAGATCTGCTTGGTGCAATTTATACTTGCCTAAAGCAACCTCCTCCTCCTTACTACTACTGTAAATCAATTCTGCTCTGTCAAGATCATTTATGTAACGGAAAACTTTTTTTTTTTCGCCTTGTAGTTGTGAAAAATAATCATACGTTCAATCAAATAGGTCTAGTTGAGGTGCCTGACCTGATTTCTGCCCGAGAGGTGTGTGTGAAAAGGTCGAGGGTTGCACGTTTTGGGACGATGTTAAATATTTGAGAGACGTGAGAGAAATGGAGTTGTTTGTTTCTTCATGTCTGCTCAGGGGCCGCACCTCTGGCCTCCAGGCGATATCACAGTGAGATAGCAGAGGCCATGCAACTAATAAACAAAGAAAGAAAGAAAGAGAGGCGGGAAGAGATATGGAGAAGTCTGGCTCAGCAGCTGGGTGAGAAACATTGTCCTCACTCTAACATAAGCACTCCCTGACCGCCGGCAAGTCGACGTGTAGCGACACCAGCCAAAGGAGGCGTCGTCGACACTAGTACGCTAGTAAATGCTGCTTATAAACGCCAGAGCCAAGTAACATCAAAGCCGCGGAAGATATCATTCCGGGCATGCCTGTGAGGATGCAATCAAAGTTACACAAAACGCGATTACATTACACACTCTGACATCTATACTCATGGCCTATTAACGGGGATCACACATGAATGTGCATTTACTGTGCCATCCGACGGCACTCTATAAAAGCACTGGCAACAGCTGAATGATGTTCCGTCAAGCTGGCCGGATTCCCCTATAAAACATGTATGGCTTGAGCAGTTAGAGGGCCGGGTGGGAGGGAAGAAGTTTTCTTATGGAAGTATGGAACAAAGCGTATGTGTTTTTTTATGTCCGAGTGCACATATTGCTTGCTTTATATATTCAAGAAGGTTTAGAAGGCTTGTTTTAGTATGTACCCATTGGCGCCAACTTGATATTTTCCACTTAATGTTAAGTTTTTGTATAGAAGCCAGTTTCTGCCTCAGAGTAAGAAAAAAAGGGTATTTATGACTCTTTTTCTTCATAATTTCAACTTTATTTCTCATAAATGTGAATTTATACATCACCATTCTGTATCCAGTAAGGATGCATTAAATTAATCAAATGACAGTAAAGACTTTAACCTTGTAACAAAATTTCAAATAAATGCAGTCCTTTTAAACTTTGTATTGATCAAAAAAATCATGAAAAAATGCATGTTTCCTCAAAAATATATTAAGCAGACAAATTGTTGTCAACACTGGCAATAAGAAATGTTTTTGAGCACCAAATCAGCATATTAGAATGATTTCTGAATAGAAGATTATAATGAAGACTATATTTTTGATTAAATTAATGTTTTTTTTTTTTGTTTTTTTTCAGAATTGCAACTTTATTCTTGTAAATGAAACTGTTTCTCACAACCATGACTTTATTTCTAAGTTGCAAATATCTCACAATTGTAACTTTCTCATAGTAGTGACTTTTATCTCACAATCTGATAATCTTATAATTGTCTGTGGTTTTATTAGGCTTTAATAGTTTTCTATACTCAAAAAACCCTAAATAATTAATTTGATTAGCCTAAAATAAATAAATTATAAATAATAACTGGCCAAATAATAAACCAAATAATGTCTTATTATGAAACTCCATAAAAAAACCTGTAAAAGCTAGGATGTCATACAGTTTTGTTGGAAAATGATGGCATATGGTGCAAAACATGTCCCTGCAGCACAGCTTTTAGAGGACATGATGTAGCAAATAGTGTACAGATATATTTTGATTAGCCAATAAAAGTTCTACCAATTGGCATTGAAAAAATGTACCTTTTGTGTGGTTTGTTTGGGCATGCCATGTCTGAGCAGCCCAGACATTTACAAATATTGTTTTAAGTTGTGTGTGCGGTGACTTGTGTGGTGCCCATGTGTGTCGTTGTGTGTGTATGCGTGTTACCTGTTGCAGCATAAGGGCTTGTTGCTGTTGGAGTAAAGCTTGGAGCTGAGGCGGAGAGAGGATCTGCTGCATCTGCTGAGGAGTTATCATCTGTGGGGTCATCATTGCCATGGATACTGGCACCTAAAAAGAGCGGACAGTCCAATAAGGTGACCGCATACATGGTTGTTTGTGTGTGATGAGCATCATACTCTGTAACAGTGGCTGTCAACTGGTTCGTCGTGACACTAATTTGTATTACAGGTCTTTGAGGCAAGGAAAAACATGCTAAATGCAAATTATAAAATGCATGTGATAAAACAAACTTAACTATTAAGATGCTGAAGAAGCCCAGCATAAGATAAGCATAAATAAGCAGACACCCTCACCTTAACATGATACAAAGCCATTTCTGTTTTTCTAGCTTCATAAAGGAATGTTGTACTTCACTTTAATTAACTCTTTATCCTGTCATGGCAATGAGAGTACACAAAACATCAGCTCTGTTGACACAATAGAGCTCCACACTGCTTGCATTGTAAAACCCTGGCAGTCTCTCTCCAAAAGAGAGAGAGAAAGCGTGTTGATCAAATCTTCCCTTGAGTATGTAGTCTTTATCAGCCTGAAAGTACTTCAATAAACATAATATTATGATTTGTTATCTAGAGAATCACATCTTTGGAAAAAATAACAAACAGTCTGATAAGATAGCTATCGGCAGGAAACAACTTGCAACAGTCTGGAATTGAGAGCACAATTTACTAGACAAGAACTAGGCGTAAAGATGGAAAGCGTGATTCTTATCTTATGACAAATATGCAGAAAAGGAGAAATGGAAAGAGAGCTGAGCTCAACAATAAGGATTTTTCTCTGCAAGCCTAGTCGGGCCATTAGTTCAGATTTTTACTTGGTATAGAAAGTCATGCATTTTATTTTTATTTTATTTTTAATATGCACATATATATGCATATTTTGTACTTGAAATTTCAGATTAACTTTTCTATGGATACTCATTTCCCTCTTAAGAATAAAAAATAAATGAATTAAATTAAAGTGAAATTTTTACTGGGAACTCGGAATTCTATTTTTTAAAAACAAATACAAACACAAAACAAAAAAGACAAATAATTTGTTTTTTATTTTTCATAAATAGCTCAATGAAACAAAAATTATGAATTCATACAAACACTTTTATTGGAAAATGATGACTACAAAACATCACTGTTATGTTTGATGCGTCCAAGACTATTAATTCCAAAATCTCATCTAGATAACTTTTTAATATGATTTAAGTAAGCAATAAGGTACGAGAGGCTGTGCTGTATAAGTCACAGCCTCAAGTACCTTATTGCTTTTATAAAACTGTTACCACACAACACAAATATTAAAGCCAAAAATATGTATCAATGCAACTTTCATGAAGTAAACTTTCACTAAATGCCTTCCTTCCGTCAGAAAAAATAGTCCCTGATCGTGAACAGCAACAGAAGTTACATTTTTACACCATTAGATGGCGGCAAAGATTCTCTTTATGAGTGTGTCAGTCAGTAGCGAAGACTTTTACATTGAAAAGACGCAACTGACAAATGCTTTGACTAGCGCTGTCAGTCACGGGAAAACCCCTTAACTGTTAAAAGGACAAGATAATACATTGGACATTTAAACAGATTATGAACATAGGACCTGACCAGAAGGAAAATGCTAAATCTGAATACAGGTAATAAACTCGCTCAATCGATCTCGTTCTAACAATATTCTTCTAGTTCTACATAATACAGTAAGCTTCAATGAACAATATCAATAGAGAACATACAGTTTACGTTGCTAAGAGTGGTTGCTAAGGGTGTTGCGTAGTGATACCGAAGTCCCTTTAAGACAAGTCATTTCACTCGGCGGCCATCTTTGAAACGCCTCTCGGGCATCCTGGGCATCATGCCCTATCTCTTTGAATGGGGAAACATCAAATTCTCTAAAACTGTTCGCCAACCTTACGATTAAATTTCATATTTGAAATCACCAATGAAATCTAACAACAACCGACTCATAAATTTAGTTTCTAAACGCTCAAATCATAACAAAAAACTGTATTTTTCAGGCTGGATCAAGCAAATGCGCGTCTCTTCGGAGGCGCGCGTTTGACTGTTTCTATAGAAACCGGCAATTCTAACGGCCGCTGAAGTGACGCGATGACTTTACCAGTCGGCGATAGGCTCTTATTTAGAAGGCGGGACTTATTCCGCCATATTGCGCGTTACACTTTCTCCCATTCAAAACTATACGAGTGACACGTCTTGTGTTATTCTATAGTCTTTGGTGATGCACAGAACCATTGAGTGAAGCAGTCATAGAATAAAACACAGCTATTGACCAATCAGAATCAAGGACAGGAACTAACCATTTTATAAATCAGCAAAATTCACATCAATAATGTTCAAAACATCACACAAACTAAATATTTCAGTTCAGTTTAAACGACATAAAAACACATGCACATGATCAATGCAGCGCTGACCCAATACAGCTAGCAGCAGTCCGTCAACTGTCCCAAAACTCTCATACTGGTCATGGGCGTCCTTACTCTCTGTGTGTGTGTGTGTGTCTGTGAGAGATGGTTTGGAAAGACCAGAAGGCAGGCAGCCTGTACAAGATTACATCCTTTAATGCAGTAGTACCGGCCACTCTGTGAACTTATGGGCAGCTTTTTAACGGGCCAGCAATTTCCACCAGTACAATTTGCGGCTGCTTCCTCGAATGCAGCTAGCGATCTTCCACCGAGACACACGCACACACACACGCACAGTGGCTCTGTGGCGTTCCATTTATTTTCCTATTTACTGCTCAAGGGCCAGAACTGATCATCTCCCTGCAACTGCTCAATAAAAATAAAGCTATTTACAGGCAACGGCTGGCTTGAAGCTGACATACGAGCACAAACTACAATCCAGCATAATACGTACATTTATCTACATTTTCCACTCAAAGGGAATAAAACAGACAGGCAACGGCGTGACGACTTCCCAGTCCACTGCCAGTCTGATCTGATATTTGCATTCATTTGTTTTCATGTAGCGCCTGAGCGCTCATATTTTCAGCAGTTTATCTATTCGGAGCTCGAGGGCTCGTGAGGAGGGGTGGAGGAAGGGGGCGAGATAAGGGGAGGAAAGACGAAGAGAGAGAGCTGTCAGACGCAAATTAAATCTGTAAAGGGCTGATTTGACTTTGTAAACAAGATTGGCGGTAAATACGAACACCGGCTCTTTTCCCCGCCGGAAAGAGGGATGAAAGCCTGTGAGTCTCGTGGTTATCTGTGACCGTCCGATATTTTATTGTAAATGTCCCTATCACAATCAAACGAGCCATCCGTATCCTTCGCTATGAGGAGGTGGGAACGCTTCCCAGAATCCATGACAGAGACAAAGAGGCAAAATTATGCACTCTTTTACCCTCTATGACTTATGCGCCACAAGACAGACACATTTTATGGGCTGGCGTGCCACTCACCTTGATTAATTATAGGCGTGATGCAGGTGAGGCTATGTTAGACTAGCGCTTACAGCTAAAGCTAGCAAGCACGGACATATTTCTGCTGATGATATCATGCATCTGATGCCATCGCGGGAGTGTGTTCGGTCCTCTGCCAAAAATCATGCACCCGCCTTTGAAGACTTATATAAAGGGTTAAAATATCAAGGGCCCTACAATTACAGCTTTGAAAGTGAGCATGTGCACCCAGAGAGGAAAAGGCATCTGAAACAAAGCCAGGGCGCCATCCGAGGCGAGAACCCACAGCAGGCCGGTCAGCCGGCCGGGACGTGCCGTATGTGTGCATGTGTGTTGTTTGTGCGCACATGGGGGGAGACGGAAAGTGAGATAGGGTGAAAGAGGGGGCTCGGTGTGGCGGGCGCTTGGCATCACGCCAATTTGCCACGCACGGCTGCTTGTCACCGGGAAAGAGCGAAATGAAAACCTGTAATTAATTGCTCCTCTGCATCCCATTCTCCCGCGGTGACAACCCATACATTCTATTTTATACACACGTTCATTGACATTTTCAAGTTGCAGGCGTAATAATTACCAGAGTTATAACACCTTCTATTGCGGCGCGACAGTGGGATTGACGAGCCGCCTGAATGCTGAGTTGTTAAGGTTTGACGCCATTAATTGCCCCTATAATCTAATATCACAAAGGCGGGCCATTACACACCATGAGCGGAGCGTGCAATTCGACACTACGGTTTCAGAGCAGTGCAGGAAAACAAAAGCGCGCCATTAGAGACTTGACGGCCGCTAACAAAAGCGCAGCACAATGCGGAATTATATTTTCATTCGGCTTTGTCTCTCGCCATAAATGATTCCCCCGTTCATTTGCCGCTGAATAGACCCAGTAATAGAGGAGCCAGAAACCCCAACCATTTGAAGTCAGGCATTTATTAAATGCATTTAATTTTTTTCTCCCATTTTTTTCCTCTTTCTCTCTTTAAATTAACATGCAAAGGGAAAGAAAGGCGAGGGAGATATTTTGCTAGATGAGCAGAAGCAGGGCGGTGAGCACCTTGCTGCGAATTATCAAGCCTGAACACTCATTTACTATATTTTAAAAACAGAGACAAAAAGCATTCTGTCCACATATGACGAGAGAGAATAACAAGAGAGACCTGTTGTGATGTGTTGTCAGTAAAAGGCTAGAGATGCCTCAAGTTTGGACCACAGGAAAAGCACTTGGCCTCTAGCGGAGCTTCAATAGGCAGCCAAATGGACAAAGCTTTAGAATACACTGTAAAAATGTAAAACACTGTAAAAAATCTACTCCGTAAAATGTTGGCAACAGATTACAAGCAATATTATTAATTAAATTCAACAAATAAAATTGAGTTAGAATAAATCGAATTAATTCCTTAAATGTCAACCATTTAAAACAAGTCAAATTTAAACAAAAATATCTAAATAACAGACAGACGTCAAAGATTAATTAAGAACTCTTTATTTTTTTACTGCCAACATTGAAGATGATAACAAGTAGAATCAATGAAGGAAAGAGAAACAAGAATTAACAGAGGTTTAGATGTTGATGTTGATTATTGAACATATATTTTTATGCCACAAAGTGACATAAAAAGCAGAGTTAAACTGGCCAACTAAGTGAAACACCGATCACCATAGTTCATTTAGTTGGCCACACTCTGTTGGCCAAGCAATTGGGTTGTTTTAACCCAGCGGTAGGGTTAAATGTTTGCCCAACCTGCTGGGTAGTTTTATTTAACTCAACTATTGTTTAAAAATTACTGTATTGCTTAATTAAAATTAACCAAAAGTATGTTGGAAATGAACATTTATTAATGTTCAATGAATAATTATTAAACAATAAACATTTATTAAATTGCTTATTAATAAATTTATATTAATAAACTATTCAACTATTAAATTTATATTAATAAAATATTAAAGCTAATTAATTAAACATTCACCTTTTGTCTATTATTGTTGTCTCTAATTGCATCTGGTTTTTAATTTCCCAACTATTTTGGGTTCATTTTAAGCTAGCCATATAGCAATTTTTAAATAATAGTTGGTTTAAATAAAACTACCCAGCAGGTTGGGCAAACATTTAACCCAACCGCTGGGTTAAAAAATACCCAATCGCTGGGTGTGTCCATTTCAACCCAACTTGGGTTGTTTTTATCCCAGCATTTTTTAGAGTGCAGTTTAACTCTGCTTTTTATGTCACTTTGTGGTTTTTGTAATGGTGTTTGCCAATTTTACACATCTGTGTAAAATTTATGGTTGATGTTTTACAAAAGTCAACCATAAATGGTTGACTTTTAAGGAATTAATTTAATTAATTCTAACTCAATTCGTATATGTTGAATTTAATTAATAATATTGCTTGTAATCTGTTGCCACAATTTTATTGTATAGATAGAGCATATTACTTTTTACAGTGTATATACACATTATTTAAGAAAAAAAAAATCAATATAATTTTATAAAAAAAAGCTATTAAATCATTTAAAATATAAACATATATTTATAAAAATATACAAAATTAAATATATAATATAAACCTTAAAAAATATATATTAAAAAATAAAAACCTGACACATTATGAATGACTTCCTCTTTATATTTTAGCTATACAATAGGCACATATTTCACTTGCATGTAAGAGATCAAGGTTTGGTGTTATTCCCTACTGGTCAATGCTGTAACTAAAGTTACAGGGCTTTTTTTTTTTTTTTTGAAAAAGCAGGCAACATTTAAATCAAAATTATATTTCATTATATACTTTAATAAATGCATGAAAAATGCCTATTTTTACAGTTCCCAATTATTTATTAATTTATTTATTCATTACAATTTTTAATAATTAATTTCCATGTCTGTAATTAGTCAAGTGGCATTTACGGACCAGGTAACTGGCTCCAAAAAAAGAAAAAGAAAAAAAAGAGTGCTCATGAGCAAAGATTGCAGCTGAACAACTGCCATTGAGATGAACAGAAAGGCTATCATAAAGCTCGCTCTGCAACAAAAGCAAATAATATCAGGTCTTACGCTATAATAACCTGTGTATGTTTGAGAACTGCCTCCACCAATCAGTGTCACGCAGGTCAAGGGTCGTCTACGGAGAGCGGCTCTTGTGGTCATTTTCAGTGTATTTCACTTATCTCATCCACCTTTAATCAGGTGGGGGGTAAAACACACACACAATCACTTTAGAGGTCAATACGGTAAATGGAGCTCATCTATACAAGGCAAAACCTCTTCTCGCAGCTCTTAGTTTGAAAAGTGGCACGGCATCTGAATGCATCTGTCTGTGAGAGAGCACATAATATATGGTGTGTATTTGATGGCCATCCCCTAAAACCATCTCCACAAGCTTCTGAGACTGTCTGCTAATGAGCCAGCTTCAGTGGCACCTCTGGAGCCTCCCACCACCATTAAGATTCACCAGCACTGTCCGCACGCACCACGAAGTGCTACCCACTACTGACAGGGGTCAGCTTCAATACAGAGAGAGAGAGAGAGCAGCAGGGGAGATGGCCGTTCGCAGGGAGCGGAGCAGTAATTAGAGGGGCTATTTGAAGAGCGAGTTTAACTGATTAACAAAGAGAAGAGATGGGAAATGAGGGAGAGAGGGAGGGAGAGAGAGAGAGAGAGAGAGAGAGAGACAGAGAGAGGAGATGGAAGCCGAGCCGCAAGAAGAGCGATGCGTCCCAGAGGGTCATAAAGGAAGTAGTAAGGACAGAGAATGCATTCCAATGAGCCTTATTCTGGCTTTTCCTTTTTTTCTGGCCTTGATAAATTACAATCAGTCTTATCAACCCCTCCGCTCATTAAAACACAGACACAAGGACGATGATGTGAATCTCTTGTGAACCTACAGACAGACCCGTGGCCAGAGCCCGACATTGTGCAGTTTATGTGGGGTCTGAACCGGAACAAGTGAGTGTTTTAATACGAAATCCTCCTCAGCACAATATACTGTCAATCTGCCAAATGACTCACTTTCATTAAACTAAAACCATCCGCACTTAAAAGCATTTTGTAGGCGATTCCCTGCAAAATGTTTCACCTGTGCTCCTAGATTCAATCTGATTCCATTAGTCTGGATATATGGAGCATCTCAATGCATTCAATGATAAGTTGTAATGTTTCTGCTCTAATGAAGTGGCCACTCAAATTATTTGCCATTTAAAAATATATTTGGGAGTTGTGGTACATCTTGCAAGGGAATCGATGCTTGTTGCACTTGGTGTTAAATTACTGAATATTTATGATATATCTGAAATGATTTGACTGACAATATTTAATCAGGAAACATCATAAATATCGCAATGATTTTAATGCACTTTTTATTTGCCCGATGGATGGATGGATGGATAACAAGAGCAATAGTTAGACAGGTGGATGGATGGATGGATGCTACATCCTTCATCAACTCCTTTGTGTTTATCTCTATTAGCATTTTTAGAATAAAAAAAAAAAAAAAAAAAATGAAACCAGGCAGTGAGTACAAAGTATAGAGGAGATCTTCATTTTGGGAAAGGTCAACCTCCCAGTAATGAGCCGTACACTAAATTATGGTATTTAAATAAATGGATGATGATGAATGCATCTCCATTCTCTGGAGGATTCTTTGCCATTCCATATTACAGGGTAATTATCACATGTAGTGCGGTGGTGCATACACACACACACACACAAGCAGGAGAAAAAGTGGGCGAAAGAGCCTCAAGTGAAAGCATATAAAAACATGTTACTAAACTTTGGACAGACGTGGCAAATCAGCTCCATAAAGCCATAATTGGGACTGGCTGAGTTCTTGAAAGGCTTTTTATAGCTGGAGAGGAATAATATACTCGTCCATATAAAAAAGGGGGAAAATCTGATAAACGGCACTTAAAGTTGAAGAATTTAGAGAAGAGCACAAAGGTCTAGCACTTTAAAGACTGCGAGGGAACTCAGCTCAGACTCCGGAGTATGAATTACGACAGAGCGACACTCATGTGGAAAGGTGGCCAAAGAATCACTCCGACTATGTAAAGAGAGCAGAGTTCTGGTCATCCAAATCTAAAATCCTGGTTAATACACATACACACACACACAGGAAGAGTTTAGCTCTTCTAGAAAGCTGAGACGGAGTGTCATATAACAGCTAAGAAATACAATTGTCCCTCTGTGGTGAGCTACAAAACAAGAGAATGTACTAACTGGTAAAGCCTTAGTGAAGCACACAATATTTAAAGGGACATTTCTTAATGCGATTTTATGGCAAAGAGTTTTCAAAGATTAATTTTAAGTGAGTGTTAAGGCTCGTTCACTCCAAGAACGGTAACTATGAAGATAACAATAAAGATATAGTTCTAAAAATTGTTCCAAATACAAAAGACTAGCACTGTCCACACCACAGCTACAACAATAACGATATAGAGAAACGATATTGTTGGGCTCACTTTCAGAAATATTTTTTCCAGCCGCTGAACGATAGCCAATCAGAATCCATTCTAATTTAAGAGCTCGTGCATTTAAAATGGCAGACGACTGTGGAGAAGTTAACCGACGAGGTTCAGGCTAACAAACAGTGTAACATAAAAATTATGTGAAAAAGACTAGGCGTTGTTTTATTCCGCTATATTGACTTCGTCAGCTAAATTCACTGTTAGATTAGATTGATTACACTAGCTATTCACTCGAAACATAGCATGCTGAGGACATCTGCTGGTTAAAGTCGTGTAAAAACATGTACACACTTTGAAACCGCAACGTGTGAGCTTAGAATAAACAGACCGTTACGGTTCGTTGGTGTGGACGCAAATATACTTATATCATTCTTGGTTTGAACGGACCTTAAGATGACAGAAAAGGTAATCTAAAAGTTAAAAAAAAGCACAATAATAAATATCCAATATCGACTGTTTCCATCATGCATCCCAATTTTAATATATCACATTCTCAAAAAACATAAGCCATATACTTAAATGCATGACTCTGGCAAAGCTTGTAAAATTTAGAGGCAATCAGACAATAGCTGGTGCTATAAAACATGACAAATATAAACATTTAACGTGATAGCATGGGTAATGGAGAAAGATGGAGGCGTATAAAGTTATAATTAATATATAAACACCACAGTCAGTCAATCTCAACGATCCATCTTCAAGCTCACCGGCATTCCGAGGGGACCCTGGAGTGGGAGGGATAATTGAAAAAATGACAAGAAGACGACTAGAGGAGACATCACACGCGGGCATCCATGCACACGCGGGACAACATTCTAGCGCTGTTTACCCCGTCAAAAGGAATTACTCACCTCACCGATGGAGGACTGGTAGACTGCCTAACCGCAACCCACAGCTCACACTCTCTAATTCTCTCTCTCCTCCTGCACTAGAGTACCTGCAGTCTGCGCTGATGGCCATTATGATCAGTTTATTCACGGGTGCGCTCGTGAGTCTACTGCCCGCGGGCTCAGGACGGTAAACAAGCCGTCACATCTCATTTACACATCAGCGCCATTAATCGCCTCGCAAACTAACACCAAGCGCCGGGCCATGAGGCGAGAGGGAGAAGCCGGGGAGGGAGGATGGAGGTTAAGGCTGGGGTTATGGAGGCTTGGAGGGGTCAGAGACGGGGCAAACAGGGAGAGAAAGGATGGAGGAAGGGGGTACCCAAACAAAAACAGGAGGGAAGGGGGAGATCAGATGTGAGGAGGGAATTACTAAGACTGTACCACAAGAAAAGGGCTCAAGGAATGGCTTAGCATCTGAGATGCAAGGATCTCTGTAGGAACACCAATGTGTCCTTAAGAAAGACACTGTCCTTACAATTTATTTGAGTTAGTTAGTTGTACTTTATTGTTCAGCCTTGGCTGAATATTGGTCTTTGGCCTCGCCATACAATTACAATACAATTAAGGCTAACAAATGAGACCTATATATATATATATATATATTATATATATATATTATATATATATATATATATATATATATATGACAAAAATGTGTTTATGAATTTTATACATAAATATTTACTTTAACATTTTTGTATACATTATATATATATATATATATATATATTTTTTTTTTTTTGTTGTTGTTTATGTATATATAAATACATATATATTTTTTTAACTTATATATTCTTTTTGTTTACATATTTCAATATTGTGACAAAAATAAAGGCTTATTTATATAGTTACACTTTACAATAAGGTCTCATTTGTTAGCCTTAGTTAATGTATTAACTAATTTGAACTAACAATGAGCAACACATTTGCTACATTAGGCCTATTTATTAATCGTTTTTAACAAAAAAAAAACAATTTAATAAAAGTAGTCGGAGCTACTTTTCTCCGTGTATGTCTATGACGAGTCACGCAGTTACTGTGATACTCTGAGGCGGGTCCTACCAGTCCGGTCTGAAATAGTCTGAATATAAACACTTATTATAAGTGTACTATTTTCCAAAAACACGGTTTGGAAAATGGATTCATGTTGTAAATTCTCATTGTATAATTTTTGTAAATTTTTAACAAAAAAAGTTGCGGACTGCAGCTTTAACATCAACTAAGATTAATAAATGCTGTAAAAGTATTGTCCATTCTTAATTCAAGTTAACAAAAGTAGTTAACTAATGAAACCTTAAATGTAAATCGTTAGCATTTATACATACATTTACATTGCATATGTATGAAATAACCACTTTAGAATCCCCACCAACAAATCTAAACTGTTGCCTCTGTCTCCTAAACCTTATGATCATCTTTTATCTCCACCATATCATCATATGACTATCACATACACTTTGGAAGAATGCTAAACTGCTACATGCCAACTCTCCCAGCCACTTTTACCCATCCCCCATCATACTAAAGCAGAATGTTTATCAACACATGAACAGGAGAACAAAATGCCTCCACTGTTCCACTAGAATAATTCCCTTCTCTTAATCCTGACAGGAGGGGGCAAGGGGTCACATTTCTCAGGTGGAAGCGATAAGGGAAGCTAGGTGGGGTTAGCATAAGGGGGACGGATGGGAGAGCTTTTAAACAGTCACACCGCCACCTTCAAAAAGCCTGGAAGATATTAGCCTGCATGTGGAGAGTGAAGGGTCACTATTGAGCGGGACGTGATGCTAAAGAGGCCTGTCATTTTAATAACAGGCCTGCTGAAAGGCTGCAGGCGTTGTTACCAGGTGGCTCTGTGATGATGTCTTCCAGGCTGTAGGGCCCTGATGCACACAGCCACCTTTTCACAAGCTAATTTGTCCAAAAATGATCTAAAACCTCCATTGCCACCCATCCCCCGAAGTTACCGCATTACCTCCCACAGGTATTTATCATATGGCACTTCTTATACAGTACATGGTGGTGGTGCGGGCGGATTTGTTTGTCGTGCGTGTGTGTGCGGTGTGTAATAAAAGCCAGCCACCGGGGGCTGCAGGGCTGAGCGATTCTAGAGAAGCAGAGAATTCTGGGCTGTCACTTGCTTATTTTCACCCAGTTCAAAGCTCGCGTCTGGGGACCGCTTTCTCTGACAGCGTTCGGACAGCATTCGGACAAATGAAAATCCGCCGTTGCGCGAGTGCCCCGAGTCGGGCAAGTTCAAGTGGAAAATCCCCCCACCACTCTGTCTTCCATATCCCTCTTCCATTAGTCCCTCGCTTTCTGCGGACGTCCCTCACACACACACATCTGTGGCTCTATCTAACGCCTCACTGCCCCAGAATAAAAATGACAACAAATTTCCAGTGGAACACAACAGAAGAGATGACTGGGGTGCGGAAATATAAAAGCCCATTATCGACCGCGTTCATTACACTTTTCACTCATGTTTCAGATCAAAAAATGGACTTTTACACTCCACTGCTCAAACCCAAACTCTGAAACGGCCAGCACGGCCCTGGGTGTTTCTCTTCTTGCTCTCTCTCTCTCTTTCTCTCTCTCCGTCTTCAATCTGTCAGGCCTCTTGCATTCTGGGTCACCCTCTCTAACCCTCTCTCTTTTCAAAACAACCTCTTTGAAAAGGAAAAAAAAGTGCCAACTAAGCATTTCCACTTAATGGACAAAACAGAGAGTTTTCAAAAATAAAAGTTCACAAAAAAGGGCTCCGTCCAGTATGGATGGTCTTTTTTTGTCCCCATTGATCAGAGGTGTCTATATACGGGTCAGTTTCCAATAAAAGGCCAAAGAATTCTTATCAAAACCTGCTTTAAAGTGTCTATTTGCATGATAAGCGCTGCATTGTGTTTTACCACGATGAACAAACATGAGAGGTAAATTTTCATTAGGGTCATAGGACTTTCAAAGTTCATTCTGTAAAACTGATCCCAAAGTGCTTGACCACACTGAGGTGGAGCTGGCGTCAGCCATCTCGCCATCGGATCATCTCAATGTGGTACTCCCTTCACCCAGTGCTACCGTGGCAACGCAGCCTCTCTATCAACGCTCAAGAGAAGGAAACTAATTAGCATGTCTCTAATGAGTCTTTTCATTTTTTTTTTTAATTAAACGAGGTCCTCAATAATACATGAAAAGAGGACACTTTTTCTTTTCAATTACCAACAAAGATGGGACTGAAGCCACGTGTGTGTATGTAAAATGGGTCTATATGACCATGATAATAAATTCTATGCCCTTTCCATCACCTTATACACAAAGATACAAATAGACCTATGGTGTGACGATTATGCTGCTAATTATAAAACATCAAATAAACTGAATGAAAAAGGAAACAGTTAAATAACTATACAAACCAAATAAATTCCATAAACATTTTTCAATTTTATATATATATATATATATATATATATATATATATATATATATATATATATATATATATATATATATATATATATATATATATATATATATATATATATATATTATATATATATATATATGTACACAGATTAATACTTTTACTCAACAACGATGGATTAAATTGATAAAAAGTTATGGTAAAGACATCTATAATTTCACAAAGGATTTCTATTTCGAATAAATGCTTTTCATCAAAGAATCCTTTAAAAAAATACATCAAGTATTAAGCAAAAAAAAAAACGTTTTTAACATTAATAATAAGAAATGTTTCTAGAGCAGCAAATCAGCATATTAGAGTGATTTCTAAAGGATCATGTGACACTGAAAACTGGATTAATTCCAAATTCAACTTTGCCATCACAAGAATAAATTACACTTTAAAATGTTTGAAAATAGAAAACAAATATTTAAAATTTGAATAATATTTCACATCTTTACTACTTCTACTGTATTTTTAACCAAATAAATGCAGCATTGGTGAATATAAAACACTTCTTTCAAAAACCTCTGATTGGTGTATAGTGTATAAAAATAATTTTTAAACAAATTTAAACTAACAAACCTAACTGCAATCCTTGCCTTGGCTAGTTTAAATGACTCTCATTGACTCTTTAAAAGACTGAGCCAGCACAAAAAAAAAAAATTATATTATATTATATTATATTATATCTACAGAAAGGCAATCTGCAATTATTTAGCCCTCAATGTCCCAAAAAGAGAAATACTATTAACCGAGAATGAGAGACGGCCATATTAAGCATTTAAGGGAAGAACCTGTTGGTCACGGCCAAGGTTCTGATAGATTCCGACAAAAACCTCAGTAGTGTAACTTCTGGTTTCTTTGGCAGTGATGAAGAGGAAAAATCTAATTTTCAGCTACCAAAAGATTTCATTGTTTGTCACACTGCATTCAAACCTTCAAAAAGAGCTTAACCTGACCAGCAGCCATTTTCTGTCGGGCTAAGACCATTGACTAGATTAAATGACTTTCCTGCCCTACTCTCCCTGCCATTTGACAACAGATTCAAATACCCTGAACCTGAGTACTTTTAGAAATAAAAAAAAATAAAAAATAAAATCATTTGAAATAAGACCATGAGAGTTAAAAGAAAGGTGAAATAACAGCAAGAGCCTCTTGACAGCTGGTGTCAAGCAGCTGAAGGCCTTTTCGTAAAGACATAATTGGTATGATGCATTACTACAAAAAAAAAAATAAATAAAAAAATCTAATCCTCCAGCATGACTATCTACATACCTGACATTTTTCTTGTTTTTGAATCAATAGTAACAGAAACCCTCACAATAAACAAGGGGCGGTTTGCAGACCCTAAAACCCTATAGAAAAACTAGGAACAGGGAAGGGTTGACGCTCCAGGGCAGTAGATGAGGAAGTGACACTACAAAGCAGAATCTCAGGGTCACCTAAATCAGTATGCAGGGTTGCCGTGTGCTGAGGTGGGATACACTTCACCCTAGAAGCCCAAACAAAGAGCCTCACCTGAGGGTCATGAGTCGACGGGAGGTCATTGGATCTGACCAAAGAGTTCATCAGAAAACATAAAATGTGTATGAGCACGCCTCTTTATAACATCCAGCCTGAGAATATAGTATGCTATAACATCTGTAAGTCCCTTTAGAGAGAAAACGTGATTAGCTCTTGTGAAAAACTTGCTAAAAGATGCTCAGGAGTTATGGGGGGCTCCTTTTTGCCAAGACAAAAGGGCCCACACCTCCAAGTCTAGGATATTCTGATCTCTAGATATGCCCTTTTGGTGACAATCTGGTATTGGTTTCCCCTTTACATCCAAAAAGTGAAATAAAAGCAACATCACAAATGTCCTAAACAAGCTGCATAATTTGAGATGCCATTCACATCTGTAGCACTAATGACAAAGGACAAGACTTTCTTCTGTGGAACACAAAAGAAGATATTTTGAAGAAAGTCTGGTGACTTTCATTGTATTAACAAAAAACAAAACAAAACAAAAACAAAAAAACAAAACACAAAAACAAAACACAAAAACACAACACAACACAAAAAACAAAAAAACAAACAAAAAAAAAACACTAGTTGAAGTGAGCTGACCTTTAAGTATAACAATAAAAGTAATGCTCACTTTAGCAAACACCACAATTTAAACCAAGTCACAATTTAAGCCAAATCTGCTCAATAAGCCACATTAATTATCAAAAGGTGCATAAACAAAAAAACAACTTGTGAAAAAAATGTGTTCTGATAAAATGCTCCTTTTATATTCCTCTTCTTGACTTTTCTTTAGCTCAACGAGCACGGCGAAGCAAACTTCAGCCCAGGGTTCAATCTAATTAGTGTGGTTTGTTAATTAAATGAGTGTGCCACTAACGAGGTAACCTGCTGTTCCTTGATAATGTTAATTACCCTGAAGGGAAAACCTCTCAACACGGTCATTTAAACTGTCAGCTAGCATTCCTCCTGGATTATTGATGATTTGTAAAACTGTGGCCAGCTCTCACACTCCCCTTCTCTCGCTCGTTCACTTGCACTCTCTACTTTTCACCTAATATGCTCATATTGACTACATCCGCCCCTCGCTTCCTGCTTGTGATTAGGGGTGGCCTTGTTCATCTTCTCTCCTCCATCTCCATCAGATTCAGGCTAAATAAAAAAGTGCACCCTAATCTGTAACTATATGCCAGTGTGTGTTAGTCTCACAACTGTGTTAACATGCTTCTTCCTGTGTTTTCATGACTGTGATATCAAAGCTTTACACTGGTATGCACACGTGACTGTGTGTCTTGTCACATTTGACAGGTGGGCTAAAGCAGGCAGTTATCACCACTGCCCCAATTCAACATGGCATGCATGAAGACTGTTTTTCTTACCAACAGTAAGAAACACTTAGACAAAACAATACCAACACACATGCAAAATGCACAGTGTATTGCTAAATAAGAATCGATGTTTACTCTGTAAAGATAACCTGACCTAAATGGGGAATAAAAAAATAATGAAAATAATAATTTATAATAATATATATATATATATATTATATATATATATATATAAATATATATATATATATATATATATATATATATATATATATATATATATATATATATATATATATATATATATATATATATATATATATATATATATATATATATATATATATATATATATATATATATATATATATATATATATATATATATATATAAATATAAATATAAATAATAATTTATTACCATTTATATGCTGAAGTTACAGAACCATGCACGACATGCGGACAAAAAATATGTATCGTGGCCACAAATTAAGAATTCATTCTCTTGTTTTAGTAAACTGTGGCCACGTTGTACTAATTTGTTCCCTCGTTTTGATTAAATTATATTTGCACACAATTTAGTAAAAAAAAGAGGGAATTAATAAAACGTGCTGATGTATTATTAAGTCATGGGCACGATATACATATTTTTGGTATTGTCTTTGGTAAAGTGAAAAACTAATTATATTTGTACAGAAAGCCTAATGGGTAAAGTCCTGTTCATACCAAGTCTGCACAACACCAAATGGCACAAAAAAGTATATATAAAATAATAATAACAACAACCACCACCACAACATTTTAACATTTTTGTCATTCTCAGAAGAAAAGTTGATACCTAAGGGAATTATTGGGAATCCAGGAAAATGAATAAATAAACCAAATTTATACATAAAATTAAAAATAATGAAAAAAATTTGGTACTGATAGATCTGAACTCTCTACACTAAGATAATTCCCAAGATTTCTGCTCTAGACCCTTGTGTGTCTGTACGTGTGTGTGTGTGTGTGTGTGTGTGTGTGTGTGTGTGTGTGTGTGTGTGTGTGTGTGTGTGTGTGTGTGTGTGTGTGTGTGTGTGTGTGTGAGACCAGGTGCTATAGGAACGTGCACTCAAGCTAGACATGAAGTTTGGTTATAAAGTAGTGCCATTGTTCAGCTCTTGACTACAAAGAACCACATTCACAACTCTGCTCTTTTAATATAGAACTGACGGGGGGATGGGAGATGATCAGATAGTCAAGAACTTTAACAGCCATATATCTGAGAAAGTATGACAATGAAAAATAGGGCTGGGTGATATAGCTAGAAAAAAATCTGTTCATGATATTTGATGATAATCAAATTATTTTTAAAATCAGTTAAATTTCACTAAATTAAAAATTAGGGATGTAACGATACCCTGATGTCACAATTCGATACATATCACGTCACTGAAATCACAAAATGATATTATTGTGATACTCCAAGACATAAGGTTAACAAAATATGTACTGTTGATTAAAATGCTAAATTTGCATTATATTATACATTAAACTACTATATAATGTATAATATAATATATATAATAAACTTGAATTTATTCCTCACACAGTAATTTTAATTTTGGGTGAATACACAATACATATTTTCACTATCCACGATACATTTTGTTGCGTTTTTTTTTTTTTTTTGCGATACATTGTGACAAGATATATTGTGACAAGATATATTGTTACACCCCTATTAAAAATATATATGTTTTTCATTTATATGCGCCGATGCAAACAAATCACAGAATCAGAGTTCAGACCGTTCTAAATGATTCAATAAAATTAAACTTTTAAAAATGTTAAATCATAAACGTTTTTCAAAAATTACGTAAGGGAGGATAGTGGAGCTAGTCTATTATTGCTGCCTTTAGGAAACTAAATGGCCAAATGAAAGTGCATTAAATTCATCGTAATTTGATAACACAAGCAAAATCATCATAAATACATTGAATATTTCATATACCACCCATCCTTAATGGTAAAGTAAAACAATAATGAAGGGAAAGGACAAAAATGTGATTTAACGCTTACATCTGATTGTTATAATAAGTGTATGCTTGTATATTTATATGGGTTTGTGTATGTGTGGCACTTGTACCTGCACAGGGCTCTGTTTGACCTCGTTGCTGCTGGGGGAGTTGAGTCCTGTGGCCTGCTGGAGGATGAACTGGCGTGCTGCCTGGAGGGCCTGTGGACACGAGAAACAGAGACAACACAGCGGTGAGCACCACACATACACACACCTTTGCACTCTGCTTACATTTCCTCAAAATCACACGAGGGATACACTTAGCACTGCATGGTGGGCCCCACCTGTTTGCCAACCTGAGTGTGTGGGGCCCCTCCCTTACAGTGCCAGAAAGGGACCTTGCTTTCTCTTCAGACAGCGAGAGGGAAAATGCAACTCTGTAACTCTACCGCACCCTTTTTTTCCTTTCTCTCACACTCCCTTAGATCATCTGTCCATTGCACTGCCACTCCGAGGCCCGTCCCACATCATGTGGCAACAGTTCACTACCCTACGAACAGATGACGGCAACATTCGTTTCGATTTTTCAAACTGTACCCGCACAGGATCTTTGGTCCAATGGCAAAATGCGGCTCTCAAAACAAAAACACTAGGCAACAGTAAATCAGTGGGCAAACAGCTTTTTGAAGAGCGCCATCAGGATGCACATTTGCTTCCTGGCCCTGAAGAGAGAGAGGAAGGTTACATAGTAAATATTGATTTATGAAAGGGGGGGTGTGGGTGAAAAGCCCTCTTTAAAAAAAAGAAAAAGAAAGACCTGACACCAAACATAAATCCTCAGTCATACTTAGATATGCTAACCGAAAAAGCTGTAAATTCCACAAGTTTTAGACATTTTAAGCCAGCTTTAATAGTTCACCTATCTGTAAACTCACTTTGAAGGCAAATCTATATGGTTTAACATTAAAGGGATAAAACTCATCCAAAAATGACATTTGCCATCATTTATTCACTCTCATGTCAGGATATACCACCATTAAAATAGTATAAATGTGGTCCATGCAGCTCAAAAGAAGACTTAAAATATATTTTTCAAGTCATACAACAGCTTTGTGTGATGAACAAACAAAAAAGTTAATACTTTTTGGCTAGTAGCGAGAAGTAATGGCTATTGAAAATTAAGCTTTGCCATCAAAGGATTAAATTACATTTTAAAATATATTCAAATTTTGTAAATAGACTGTGAAAAATCTTACCGACAACAAACTTTTGAACGGTAGCGTAATGTAACTTGCTGAGAATCAATGGCAATTGGAGTCAGAAACATGCACAAATGAGATCTGACAGCTCCAAAAATGTATTAATACAATGCATGGGTCATACAGACTACTTTTTAGTGCTTTTTTGGAGCTTGACAACGCCTGGTCACTTTCTGCTATCGTTGTAGGGGAAAAAGCAGCATAAATATTCAAAAGTAAGTTTCACATAAGACACTAAGGCACATGAGTTAAGTAAATGATGACAGAATATTCATTTTTGGGTGAACCATCCCTATAAAACATGTTCATTTAGCACTGATCTGATATCAGTAATAGACTGTTAGTGCTAATAGCCATTATATCAATTGCAGAAGTACTTACTGGGTAAATAGACCAGGACCCTCTAAATAAATGGTGCCAATCCATTTAAGAGAGATACACCTCTGTCTTTTTTATTGTAGAGGGGGTGGTGGGGGTTTTAGAGAGAGAGAGGGGGCCAAAAAAGGCAAGAGGCCCCCTATACAATCTGCACATGAGAGAGAGAGAGAACATGCAATGGTTGGTGTGATGAAAACCATCTGCATCAAGAGCACTTGCTACTTTTGCTGAGGTCGCAATTGAGCGGCGTGCGCATACACACACGAATGCACGCACATGCTGTGCAGGAACCCCCCCCCAGCCCCCTCCATTTGTGTGCACATGACCTCAGCGGAGGGCTGGATAAGCTAAAGTGACCGGCAGCACCTCCCAGCTACGACTAGCACCGAGACTACACACTCTACTGACGGCATGTGGTGTGAATTACTTCTTACAGACATGCTCGCGCACACACAACCAGAGACAACTTGGACCAGATGGTTGTCTGGCAACAATGATCAACAATTGGACAAAACTGCCGCACTGATTACCACTTTATTAAACTCTTCTTTGATTTTCATAAACACCGTGCTTATTTGGATTAAATGGTAGCAGTTTAGTGCACACATTTAATCCAAAGTAATTTACAGTGCACTAATTTAATGTACAGCCCCTTCAGGAACAACCAGAGGTTAAGTGCCTTGCTCAGGGGTGCAATGGTTATAGATTGTGATATCAGTCATTTTGCAGTGACTGGGTCACCCCTAAATAGGACCACCCCTAAATTTGTGTTACCAGTCTAGTGCCTGAACTAACAGGCTAAATCCATCTTAGAGCCATCTCATATGCTTTTTCTTGGACCATTTCTTTATATAACATGAATAGTTTACCCAAAAAGGAACATTTCATTATCATGTATTTAACCTCATGTAATTTTAACCCTGTGTTTCTTGAAAGACAAAAGTAGAGACTAAGCAGAATGTCCAAGCAGCTCTTTTCCGTACAATAAAAAAACCACCAAGTATCATAAAAGTGATCCATTTGACTTTTCTTTCATCTGTGCAATGCAAAATGAAATAACATAATGTCCAGGTAGATATTTTCCATAAAAAGAAAACAAGCTCTAAAAAAGGACCAAAAAGAGAATCATAAAAATTATTTATGAATGACAAAAATAAAGAAAAAAAACATAGAAGTGACATAAATGCTGTCCATACAATAGTAATGGTATCAAATGGCTTTAGAAGGCTTAAAATATAGTACACAAAGTGTATGCACTGCTTTTTTTTGCCATTGTAAATCACTTTTAGGAACTTTTATATTTTTTTGTTGTGGTTGTTGTAATTTTTGCCATTATAAATCTCCATTAGAAACTTTTTTTTTGTTTGTTTTGTTTTTGTTTTTTTTTATGGAAGAGAGCTGCTTGGACATTTAACCGCTAATTTTGTGCTGCACTGAAAAATGAAAATAATATGAGTGTGGAAAGACATTTTCTAAGCTACAGTAATTCATATGTGTAATATGTGAGAAACAGACAGGGATTTGAAATATTAGAAGCAGATGTAGTACACAAGTTGTAAGGACCATTTTATGATTTTTTTTTTTTTTTATATTAATTTTTTTGCCATATTTTTTGGTGTTTGTTTTCGTTGTGTGGAAACAAGCTGCTCAGATATTCTGCCTAAAATCTAATTTTGTGCTGATGAAAAATGAAAAAAAAAGAAAAGAAAAAAAAAATTAGGGTGAACCTCTACTTTAAGGAGAAAAGCACAATACCTAGTGAAGAACCAGTGGTCAGCATGGCTGGTCTTAATCACGATGCACTAAGATCAGCAGTGGGAGCGGAGGCCGGCGGCACTAAAGTGGCCCAGAATGAGAGCGACTGGGGCGGCGAGTTTCTCTGAGCAACAGGGGAGAGGCTCTGTTCTGTGGCTGGAGAATCTATTGAGTCTGACTTGCCAATTTTATTGCTTTCACGAACAGTGGAGGTTAAAAAAAGATTTGGAGTACAAACAGGGGGGAAAAAATGCTTTATAACTTCCATCCATACATCTAAGCAGGGAGTGAAAAACGCATCCAGATTTCAAAAGGGAACATGAGTTGCTTCTTTCTTCTCGCTCACCTACTTTCATCTTATCACTCTCTCTCCCCCATCCACCCCAAAGCCTTGTGGCATTCGCTGGTGAGCGCTGCACCTTTAAAGAAAATATGAGGGAGGCCGCGGCTCGTCGGGTCCAACAACAGTTCCATTGTGCTGTTGAGTTAGACGGGTTTTATTGCAGTGCAGGGCGGGCGGTCGGACGAGCCAGAGCGAGAGCAAGTGAGAGAGGGGAAGGGGAGGGTGAAGAGGTCAGAGCCCAGCTTGGCGGCCTTAGCAGCACAGTGTGTGAGTTCTTCTGACTTGTCATCGCCCCCCCCCGTAAATCAACACTCCTGACATTGCCTTTAATAACAGAGCATTTTTTAATTCAGCAGGGTCGTTGGGTGGGGGTGGGGGGTGTAGGGTGGTCGGAGAGGTGGGTGTAGGGAGATTTAGCAGGGGGCTCCCTCTTCTTCCCTTTTTTCCCCGTCTTTCTTTTCCTTTTTTCTCTTGGCTCTCGCCCTCCCCTCTTTAACGGGCTTCAAAAAAAAAAAAAAAAAATGGCTGACAACTGGGTTTCTTTTCTTTTTGCAGGAGAGAGGGAAAGAGGGGGGCTTTTGGGTGAGGGTCCATTATGGGAAAATAACAGGGAAGAATTCGTTTTGGCATACGCACATAGTGCGACTCGCTCTCGTTCTAGCGAAGTTGTGACAGTCGCGTCCGTGCGCACAGACGTGACAGCGTCCAATAATAATACGGCAGATGAAATTTTTTAGCCGCTCTAGGACGGACGTTCCAAAACAACGCGGTAAAACACACAAACAGGGGTGATTGCGCGCCTCTTTCCTGGATGTCCCAGCTTCTATTCATTACGCTCAGGTTGCTTAAGTAAACACGAATGGGAGGTGATGAATCGGAGCCCTAATCCGCCTGTGTTTGTGGGAGTGAGAATGAGGGAGAGGGCAGAACACGGGGCGCTCGCTCGCTTTTTCTCTCTCTCCTGTAAATCTAAACAGTGAAGTCGGCTCCTCCGCGGACAGGTGGGCACCATATGCTGGAATGATCCATCATCACTGACAGAGAGCCATTGTTGACGCCTGCAACGTCCCCCCTCAACCGCCCCCGTAGAAAAACAGAGCCCACGGTGGGCCGTCCATGGGTGTGGGTGGGTGGATGGCGGCGGAGTGGTAGGGGGGCCAGAGTGGCATGAAGGGTCAGAGGGAATCATGTTACTGGAGTTGGCGGATCCAGAGCTGAAGACAGACTGAGACTGCCACTGTATGCTGCGAGAAGCTCAGGAGATATTGATGGGGATGAGGGTAGAAAGAGGCGGGAATAGGAAATGAAGACTAACGTATAGACATAAAAGAAGAAAAGAGAAGGGCAAAATGAAATAAAACAAAGAAAATCAAATGAAAATACAAATAAAAAACAAACAAGAAAACAATGAATGTGTACAGTGTACACAGTCTTAAAGTAGATATAGTAGAGATCTCTTCTGAAACTTGAGACACCTGTGAGAGTCTCCTGGTTGGATTATTTTCTATTTAAATCGCACTGCATTCTAGGAGAAACATTTGAGATATTAAAGAGATGCAATTTTGTCTTTCCTATGGGCCAGTCTACATCAGCTTTATGAAACAGCTGCTAGCCACACTCGACCAAACAAACCCCTGCCTCTGTGCTGACCTCCAATCAGAGTTAGATATGATGTGCAGTTATTTATAGTTGGCTAGTGAGGACCCTTTTAGAAGAGGTCAACGAAGTAACAGTGGTGGCCTCCCTCAGGGCCGTGGCGCTGCGTTTTTAATTCATTCTTAAATAAACCCCTGTCAACATGCTCCACTTACACTCTGGCTTCTACTGCCAAATGGCATATTTATCCGCACTCAAAGCGGCTTTGAGGTATTATGTCACACATTGTGACTTGACACAATTATTTGTTTTGTCTCACACAACTTCTTCACAAACAAAAAAAAGAGACATGAACAATATAAAGCAACTAAAGTTATAAATCCCTATTTATGGTCAAGTTTATTCTTTCCTATGGGTTATTATAAACATATATATATATATATATATATGTTATATATACATATATATACATAAATATATACATAAACAAATTTTAATGTCTCAGTGCCTTGCGGTTAAATTTTAGACTAAACGCAAATAGGTGAGGTCAGTTTTCTATTAAAATGAAAAGAAAAAAAAAAAAACATTTCAAATGTACTCTGTAATTTGTTCACACTGTTTAGGAAAGCAACAGGGTGTGCTCTTCATGCGAGTAATGTTACCTACATCATGCTATAACCGCACGCATGGACAGATGTGGTCAGACACTCTACAAACAAACCCAAACACACCACAAAAAGTCTATTTTAAGGGTGTGAAGACAGAATATATTTCCAATTTACAAAATAGCAGTTCATAACAAGCCAAAGCTTATTTTCCCCTCACTCAACATCAACGGTGTTTAAGGCGGGACTGGAATGCGAACGTTTAGAAAAAAACATCCTGCGTCGCACCGAGGGGAAAAAAAGAACCAAACTTAACCTTCTTTCAGCGGTACAAACCGGGAGGACTTGTTACACTCGGGTGCTTTTGTTCAGCATGCACCCTGCATGATAGCCACCTCCGAATCAGGAGCGGAGAGAAGAAGACAAAGGCACCCTTTTTTTCCCCCAACCGGTGCCATTCAACCTTAAAGGAAAAGTAAAGCTATGCCAAAAGCTGCTTCTTTTGAGGTTCGGGCTTGATCCTCCTGGAATTAGGAAGTTCAGCTTTCTCCTTGTAATGTGTCTAAAAATGAAGACTTGAGCTGTTTCTGTTTGCTTGCATTGGATACGAGAAACAGAAGAAGAAGAGGGGGGCGAGATGAAAGAAAAGTTTCACAGATGTAATATAAGCCGGCATCCAAAACGTCAGTCATGTGAGGGATTTGGCAAAAATAATCATACCTGCTTGTACAACCTCTTCAAGCTCTGAGTAACTACAGGCGCACAATGCGCCCGCTCCTTTCCTTTTGCCACTCCTGACGGCAACCACTTTATTACTCAGGAGTGTGACAACTTGTGGGATTGCTTTGTATCTGAATGGCATATTTACGTGAAGTGTGGCTTTCGGTAGCAGTTGCTTGTAATGTATCAAATGCATCACTGTCAGCTGCCAGAGGAATCTGCCACCACGAATGTGTTTGTCCACACAATCGAAAGCGTTACGCACCATCGTTTATGGAGTGTTGGCCAGGCCAATACGAATGTAACTTTCCAGAGAGACTATCTCTGCTGATACTCGCTAAAGGATGAATTATTGTTTGCCAGAGAACCAGACTTACTATTTTGATGCTGGAATGCTCCGACACAGCTGGTGACCAAATGAGCTTCGTCTACAGCGGCTGCAGGCAGACACACTGGGCCTGTTAGCAGCTGTCCACCCAGGGCTACGGGACGAGGTGTAGATTGTACGACGGGATCGGGTTTACAGGCCTGAGCCAAGGTTTCGTAGATCTTAACTTGGTCCCCATGACTCATTACAGTCGTAGCCTACAGAGCTGTCCAATTTCACGGTGGGTTACAAATAAACTGCACTTCTGACCATATTTCTCCCCCCTTTTTTCCCTCACTCTCGCTCCTTTTTGGCCCAAGCTGGATTTAATTTGCCACTTCCTGTTCCATCATGCGGTTCGCAGTCACTCGTCACATTTGTTTTTGTTCAGATCCATTAGAACACGCATCTGAAAATGGCAAAATCGAGTGAATTATTCAATGCCGAAATCATCTGAAAACACCCGCCGCTGTCCCTTTTTGTCATTTAATGTAATGTTTCCGCAATATAAAGGCTATAGCAAAACCTTAAAATTTAAACGGCTACAGCAGACTCCCATCGGCCATTAAAATGAGGAAAGGGTGAATTGGAGCCAAGGCAATAAAAAAATAAAACTAAGGGAGGAAAAAACTTCAAAATATGCTGTAATGTTTGAAAACCCTGACCGCTTTCGTTTTTTTTCACATCCTATTTTTCACAAAGGGGACCTGTTTGAAACTTGCTGCCTCTGCTGCTTTCCAGATGTGCGTTGCTCACCTCTAAGTCCCCAAAAATGTTAAAACAAAAAGCCTGCTTGGAAAAAAAAGTAAATATGGGCTGCAACACGATAGCAGCAGTGTTTCGGATGTCAGAGAGATTTTGTTTTTGAAAACTGTGAAAAAGATTGCGAGGATTGCATGGCTGTTGAACCCATTACGGGAAGGAAAACAGTGAAAGAGGCTCAAATGAGCTCATATGTACCTGGTGTCTCTCTCGGCAGTAACTTATCCCCATGTCCCATACTGAAAGAGCAAAAGAGGAAGTGTAATCCACTATGGCTGGGCTCTCTGGGCATCATTACCTCGTTGTTGGCACTGTGAGCTCACTTTGTAGTGCTGAGGACCACAGCATTAGCGAGAGTTCAGCATTGAGACAGCTCGTAGAGAGAGAGAGCTCGGAGAGTTCAGGATATGGGTCGTCTCAAAATCCTCCAGCCTCGGCAGCCGCACAGCCGGCTAATTGATGGCAATTGCACGGCAGTTTTGCTGTGGTTTTCTTAACACCGCCCTTCTGGCAGCCAAACAAAGTTCTACTTGATAGGGTTTCAACCTCTCTCTGCTGTGCGGACTGCAAAAACTAATAAGCAAAAATTGACTTTCAAGGTCTTGTCGTATTTGAGAGCTTTTCAAGATCTTGGAGCGAGTCTGCAGGGACGGTTCGGGCAATAGGAAGGTGCTGGGGTGTGATGCGAGTCATGGCTTGAGTGACCTAGCCCAATGGGATGCCGTCCAAAACCCATCCTCCTACAAACACATGCTAAACAGACTGACCTGATGAGGATAGTGCTAACTGGCAGCAGGGCTTCCCATCCAAACCAGACATATGGAACGCATTTCGGTGTTATTATTAATAAAGAAAAAATTAATAATACACACTCGGGATGTTGCCAAAAGCAAGCTAGCGAGAAAGAAAAGAGACACATGCGGTGTACTGAAAACTTGAAACCGCTCTCCTGGAGTAGAACTAAAAAAAATAAAGTTCATGTTTTTAGTCTGATTTTGATTTTACACCTGGTAGTGGCTAAAGTGATACTGATCTTTAGAAAATAATCAAAAGGGATAAACGGCACATTGAAATGAAAAAGTTTCTGCCATCTGTGTTTAAATGGGAGTGGGGCGGTTTTGAAGACAAGTTAAGAGGGAATAAATCGTACTGAGAGGAAACAGAGTGCTACGAGGCCACGTTTCACATTTTTAAGCACAAATACCAAGATCGAAAGAGAATGAACTACTGTCCTGTCCACATAGGAAACTCAAAATCTCCTATAATGGTCCGCAATGTGAATATGATAAAGCAAACACACTTTCTTTCAGCACAGTGAAAGCAAATCTTCAACAAAACCGAACCAGCTCCAGGTTTCACATGTTCTTCATCAATATTCAATTACATCAGTAGCATCAATCTATATCATCAATCTGCGTCGCTCGGCACAAAGCGGCCTTCATCTCTCTTCTATCTCCACCCTTGGCTATTGAGAAGAAAAATAGAAACCAACATTCTCTCTCTTCTCTTCTCCGACGCCTCTCCCTGTTGACTTTAGTCTCTTTTTAAGATGGCAAACACAAAGAGCAAGCGGAGGCAAGCTAATTAGCAACACTTAAAAAGGGATCTGGCTTCATTGTTTGCAGTCCCTCGCCCTCACCAGTTACCAGGGCAACAACTTTGAGAGTGGTGCTGTGCATATTTCTTTTGCTTTTTTCTTCGTCTTTTTGTTTCCCCTGGGGGTTCTCCAATTTTTGGAGCCTGGAGAGGGCCGTTGGGAGGACAGAGATGGAGAGCTGAGGGGTCTCTTAAGCCGACTGCAGAGCGGGGGCTTCTGGGATGGCGTAAGGTTAGGCCTCTGCATTACACAGCACAATACAGAGTTCTAAGTGGGCATTGAAGGCAAGGAAACTGGGCTTACTGAGTACGTAAGTGTGCATTTGTATTCAGCTTGGTTAAAAGAAAAGTTCACCTGTATCAAAATCATATGACTTTATTTTTCTGTGGAACAAAAAAATATTTTGGAGAACATCCAAGCTGCTTTTTTTTCTCCATAAAATGGAAACATATTGTGAGTGGGGCACCAAAAAAGCCATATGGCTCATTTACATATCTAAATTTATCATGTCACGTTTGGCTTGGTTTTAGTCGATAACTTAAATTTCTGGCTACTGTTAACACAAATCTGTTATGTTTTTTTCAGATGTCAGGGATTGAAATGTTAAAAAGTTTGGGACTGGTAAGATTTTTCTCTTTTTCTACCAAGGCTGCATTTATATGATTAAAAAATACAATAAAAACAGTATGTATTTATTTGTTTGTTTGAGTCTTTTGGACTTTTTTGGAGGGTTTTTTTTGTTTGTTTTGTTTTTGACAACTGGTTACAAAAAGGCAGCTTGAAAATTCTTCAAAATATCTTATTTTGTGTTTTGTCTAAAAAAAATTAATAAATAAAGTTACCGGGGTTCGAAGCGACATGGTACATGGTGACATTTTCAGTTTTGGAGGAACTGTTCCTTTAAGAAGTTAAAAGTGGCACCAGTCCTTGGCAATTTACTCTCTTTCCACCTCATCTGTTGATTAGAGCTGATACAGCAAAAACACATGCCAATTAGTGTCAATTATGGCTGTTTCCTGACGTGGAGTCCAGTAAGAAGTGTACTAAGGCTAAAGAAGCCCTCCCTCTGCCTCGCTAACTCTACATAAGTGAAATTCCCTCCCTTGCCACCCTCCTCCTCCTTCTGCCCCTCATTCTCTCCATCCTTCCTCCATTCCTATCCACTTCAACTATTACCTAAATCTCCCCCTCCCACTACTCACAGCTCTCTCCGAATCACTAAATCCATTCTCCTGCCCTATTTTTTTTCCTGTCCCCTTCCTTTTCCTTCCTTTCTCTCCTCTCCTCCCTCTCTCCCCAGTGGTTTGTCAATCAGCTCTGAGGGAGTTATACCTCCAAATGCCCACACATTAGTATCCAGCTGAGAATCTTTCATAATCGCCATGGTGACTAGAAGAAGGTCAATGCTTGATGTGCTTCAAGCACTGCCTATGAACTGCCCAGGCCATGGAAATTACAGACACAGAATAAAAGGTGGCTTTGTGGCACCACTTTAGACAGTGGGACGTGAGTGTTTGTTGGTGCGAATCTATTATGTTTGAGCATGTCCGCCAAAAACAAGAGGCTAAATGAGGGCTTGTGAGTCTGAGGGCAAAATATAATGGAGAAAAATGATGAATAAAACTTTACAGTGTGACAGGGATTTTTTTTTTTTTTTGTTGCTATATCGGTGCAGAAATTACACACTCCACCTTTAATAAATGTCACAATCTTTGTCAAATGGTGATTTTTGCTTTGAAAAATAAAATTAAACAGATTTAAAAAGCTTAAATAAATAAATAAATGACACAAATACAATCATTTAATAAAAAATCTAATAAAAATAAATTAATTGGAATCATTTTGTGACCAGGGGCTCCAAAAAAGCCATATGGCTCAATGACATATTTTAATTTGTCATCACATTTGGTTTGAAAATATGAAAGATTTTCAGTCTATAACAACTTGACTTTCAGACTGCTCCTAACACAAATCTATTATGTATTTTCAGAACTCTTTTGAAATGGCTTAAATTAAACAAGATTGAATTTTTGAGTGTGAATTTTTCGTTGCTGTTATTTACACACTCCACCTTTAATAAACGTCATAACCTTTTTCGAATGCTTATTTTTGTTTTGAAAATAAATTCAACAAAATTAAAATGCTTAAATAACTTAAAAAATATATACATTAAAGATAAACACATTAATTAAAAAAAAAAAAAAAAAAAAAAATGTATATACTGCTCTGATTCTTTTTAACAACATGTTACCAGAAGTCAAAATTTCACTTGTTGTTCTCACAATTATTCCCATATGAGTTTGTAATTATTGTAAATGTGATCTGTGTTGGGTGACAGTGCTACTGTGGTCTGGCTGTGTGTTTGGAACTGATCTGAGCCCAGATGTGTTGGCAGTCCTTCTGAGATGCTCTAGATAGACAGACGCACTGGAAAGACGCAGGAAGAGACGACTGTGTGTTGCCACAACTGCTCCTAATGTCTCCATACACAGAGAGAAGCATACCAGCACACACACACGTATGTAAATGCACACTAACGGCGGCCCTCTTTAGCCTTCTCAAAGGTTTCCCTGGAAAAGCCATAAATTAGTTTTATTACCCTCCCATAAATATGACATTCCCACATTCCAGAATTAGGACTCCACGTGTGAAAAAATCATTAGATGAAGAATATGAAATATCTCTGAGCACATGTGAAATACATTATGCTTTATATGAACCTTTACTTATAGATATGTGCATGTGTAACCAATCCAAGACAGCAACTTTGGTGACAAACGAAACAGATTTTATGAGAGAAAAAACATGATGTACGTTATCTAGATGAACCAGCACATTTCCACGTTCTCTCTCAGCTTTGAGCGAACACAACAAAGCAAGTAAAGAAACATCCTCTCAAATGCTTTCTTAACCGTGTAAGAAGCTCAAAGCCAGGCCAGCTTTTCAATTGTACAACAGGAAACCAGCATGCCGGAGGTCTTTTTTTGGTATTGCTGCGGCATCTATTGAGATCGTCTACAGATGCTAGGCAACTATCCTCCCTTAACACCTCCCCCTAAAACCCCTCGCCCTTGCACCTCGGTCACCACCAGCGTTTTGTGACCAAGCTTGACCTTTCTTCTTCACTGACCTCCGTACAATGAGACGGGCCACAATTAAAAGCGTGGAATGCTTTTAAGCAATGACACCTTTCAATAGGCTGAAAATGTTCGATTTACTGGATGTTATTAAGCTGGCTTCAGGCCTGGCCCCCATCACCTTGCATCCTTGTCCAAAAGGCATATGATCCCTGTATTTAAGACTCTCCCTCCCCCTTCCCTCCCTTTTTGTTCGTTAAACTTAAGCTGTTTGAGGGGAAGATGAGAAAGAGCGGCTCTGTTCATGCCAGTGGGCCAAAGGCATTGTGACCGCTGACACGTTTGGCTGCAATTGGTCAAATGAGCTTCATTTCACACGGAGGACGTGATACGGCCATTACTGTCCGCCGAGTGCTGAACAGAAGGCCTTTCCCAACAGTAATGAGACGGGAGAGAGGCCAAACACCCTGACTGTCAAAGCGTCCAAACTTCCTATCTCACCATGCTTAGTATTTCACACGCAGAAACCCAATTAGAGTGTCTAGACTACCTCACAGGTACCTATGATCTGCCATCAGGACAGCCAACTCAATATGGCCTATCTGTCCAGACATCTGAGATCTATATGCCTTTATCCACTTTTTCCATCTGCGCCATGGACAGTTTAATTAAAGCTACCATTACGACCAATTTGCAGAGTCCATTATGGCCTCTTAATGGTGGACGGTGCCAGAGAAAACAAAGACTAAAGCAAACGACACACGCACATGGAGACGGGTAATTCTGAGTTGTAATAAAGTGTAAAAAAAAAAAAAGTGGGGGTGGGTTATGATACAATGACCACAAGAAGAAAAACTGTCAAATGTCCCTCACAATATAAACCAAGGATAAGAGAAAATACAGAAATTGTTAGGAACACTTATGATTCAAATAGAACTCCAGTTAACATTAGAAAAAGTTTAAAATTAGCTAGTTGATGGGTTGCCTGAGCATGTCGTTGAAATTTCGTAAACCAAATAGGCTGGTTTTTATATAAAAACTGACAGTTGACCATTGTGACCCATTCCCCGTCAAACCAAATCTTTTTCCCAAAGAGTCAAAGAAAGTCAAATGTAAAGTGAGACGAGAAAGAGAGGAGGAAGTGAGAGAGACAGTGAAATCATCTGCCATCTCCTGTCTGTAGGCCATCTGATCAAAAGAGACAGAGCTTTACAGCGATGTGGTCTCCATATGCACCAGCTCCAAACCATAACCAATGTTAAGCTGTCAATGTTTGTCCATCTCTAAAGGAGGAGTCTGGTTTTTCGGTTTCTCTCTCTCTCTCTCTCTCTCTGGTGTGTTTCACATCTCCATTTTGCGCTACTCTTTCTCAACTCTCCACTAATTAGGGAAGCAGTTGCTTGTCTTCTTACTCCTCCTGAGAGTTTAACCCAAAACTCAGAAGTGGTCAAAACTTATAATGATTTCACGATTTATGAAACACACAAAAATTAAGTTCCTAAATGCATCCTACTTTATAAATCACAGTTCATCTTAAATTCAAGCACAATGTGAAAAAGTAAATCAACTCCACATACAGAACACATATAATAATATTAATGCATATTGTGATTGTCTATTTAACTTTACATTTTAATAAACAATATTGGTTTATTTTAATTACTGGTACTGCATATATGAGTGCAAAAAGTTTGTATGCATACACAAGAACATTTTCACATCAGTTTCTGCCTTATAAATCCCAAACGTTCCTCTTTTGACATACAATTTAGGATCAAATCCGATTGTACCTGTTATTTATAAATAAGACTCCTGATCTCTAGAAATTTAGACCCAATTTATTGGTGTTTTGCCCCTCTTTATCATCAACCATGTTAAAACTGTATGTCCAATTGCTTATACTGTATCTATATCAATGGCGTCACTCATAGCAGGATGAGTTGTGGTGAAGAACTTTAAATTGGGAAATTGGTTCTCTTGATACTAAACCGCATACTAGCAGCCAAAAGACGGGCCACATGGTGCTTCAAGAAAGCTGGTCTGGACTCGACAATGTTTTTAACCTGCTATGCACCATTTGGGGCACATCCTATCTAAACGGTTGCTTTGAAGCGAAACCACAGGGCTACTGTATCCCTAAAGAGAGCGAAAGAGAGATAAGACCACCCTATTAAAGAAAGCAAGGTGCAGCAGAGGGGTCTGTCAGGGCAACCTCCCCATACCCAGGCCAAAGTAGCTGTAGACTGGCTGTGGAGCGGGACCATTTGAAGTGAAGAACACTCGAGGGATTGAAAAACAGAAAACCCTTGGTTGGATTCCTGGCTTTGTGCAACAAGAGGATGAAATTCTATAAGGACTCCACTAGTGTGCACTCTTGTTTTTTTCTCTCTACCTCTCCTGTCTTCCTTTTTTTTTTCTACAAAGCAAAGGGTTTTGCTGGTCTTGGGGTTGTGAAGCAGACAAGGAACATTCCTCAGGGGGGCCCAGGCGCCCTTTCTTGACACATCTCAGCGTTGCACTTTCTCTCCCCCCTCCCTCCCTTGGTTCCCTCTCTCCAACCACTTCAGCCCCACTTTCCCCCTTCCCTCTCGACTCTTTTCTCTTACCCTCTATGACTCGGCTACCTCGTATCTGTCCGTACCCACAATCCCCTCCTCTCCCGAGATGCCTGCCTCCGTTCCTCTGACTCAAACTCATCCTGGTGCTCTCTTTCGCTCCTTCGCCATCTCACCCTCCCTCTGCTCGCATTCTCCATCACTCTGCTGGGCTTCTGTTTGTTTGGTAAAGGCTGTTGAGTCTTTGACGTCTGCAGATGCCTGTGATTTCTCCCAGGCTCCCGAGGGGCCCAGGGAGAGAGTGCTTTGTGCTCTGACAACGCAGGTCTGCAAAGAGGGAGCTGGGACTGTTTTTCTGCTCCAACGCTTCTTGGCAGGGTGTTTAACCAGTATCGCTGTACTGTGCCGCTTCCAGGTGAAAGATTTGGGTTTGGAGGAAGTGACTAGACTAGACAATAAACAGAATAAATAGCGAAATAGAAGTGCGTAGTGTTTAAAAAAAATAAAATATGTGTCAACTCATTCCATGCATACTACAACATTTATGAATATTTCCGGTATTTTTATTTTATTTGACTTTTTCAATGTTTTTACTAATTATGTATTTTATTTTATTTTGTCTATGTTTAAGCTTTTATATTAAAATCATTAGTAATTATTGTATTTTTTTTAATTTGTAATAATTATTTAAGCTTTAAAACTAAAATGAATAAAATTTGACTACATAATTGTATTTTTATTTAAGCTGAATTAAGCTGACTTAAAGTCTGACATCTATCAATAAGTCGATTAATTTGCATAACATTTCAGCAAAAGGGACTTTTGAAAGGATTCCTGAAACATCCCATATTCTCTTTCAATCATTCCTTTAATTTCTGCTGGGCTTCATAGTGACCCGCTCCATTTAAAAAAAAAAAAAAACGGTATGAAATGAGGATAGCAGAGCAAGACATTAAAACTTGATAAATGACTTTTTAGGAGGCTCTGCCATGATAACACTTTACTGCTTGCTTTGCCATTTTCAGAGCCTTCCTCATTAAAGTCATTTGGCTTCAAGGCCAAACTCTCCATTCATTTAAAATCAAATGAGGGAACTTGATGATGAACTAATTCATTCATCAGATTCTTATGAACAATGGCTATCTGAGATGGAATAAAGGAGGCAGATTTCTATGGCACTGCCACCCATATCATAAAGGCCCATTGCGTCGCTTGCTGGCACAAAACTTACATCTCGCTTGAAGAAAGAAAGAAAAGGAGGAGTGAAAAAATTAGAAGAATTTTTAGGATATCTTTGTGGACAAAGAGGTTAGGACAGGGAGGGAATGTCATTCAGTGAAGCTGCATAAAGTTGTGATTTTCATTCGGTCTAAAAACTAAATGGCGCAAAACAGCTAGTTCTGGATGCAGATTCTGAATTAAGCAAGTATAGCATAGAGGCTAAAAAAGTGATACAAAATGTAAGCATTAGTAAACTTTTCACATTAAATAGTGACAGGACTTCAAAAAGATGGCCTGAGGACATTCTTCATCAAAAGTTTTTTGTTGTTTTTTTTTTGTTGTTTTTTTTCCTTCTCTGTAGAGAGACTCAGATAACACCAAAGTAAATGTTTAAAACTGCTACTGGAAGATGAGCAGGTGTGTGGAGCCTCACTCCATAAGGCTCAAGGCCATAGAGAAATAAAATACTCCTACACATTAATACTGACACAGGCATGTACACACATTCACTTATACGCAAGCAACCAAATAACATCCTTATTAGACAGTGGCTTACAGCTTTTATACCACTGAAGATCTCTGTGAGGCATATTTTTTATCTATACAAGTGAAACTTTAGAATCGTTCTAGTCTGATTGTATGAAAAACAAAAATTCAACCGACAACTCATTAAATAAACTGCTACTGTTGTGACATGCCAATATGGAAGCTTGTTTCTGCCACTGAATAATAATAAAAAAAAAAAAAGGTAATTGCAACTTTTTATCTCACAATTCTGACTTTTTTTCTCAGATTTGCAAGTTTATCTCACATTTCTGACTTTATAAAACATAATTGCGAGTTATAAAGTCAGAATTGTGAGTTATGAAGGTAGAATTGTGAGATATAAACTCGTAATTCTGAAAAAAAATTGGACTTTATATCTCGAGTTGGCGAGTTTATATCTTACAATTCAGAAAAGTCTGAATTGCGAGTCTATATCCTGCAGTTGTGAGTTTATAATGCGCAATTGCAAGTTTATCTCGCAATTCTGACGTTACAACTCGCAATTGTGAGTTTATATCTTGCAATTCTGAGAAAAGAAGTCAGAATTGCGAGATGTAAACTCACAATTGCGAGAGAAAAAAAAAGTCGGTAAAATTTACCTTTTTTATTTTGTGACGGAAACAAGCTTCCATATGCCAAAGAGCTTGCTAAACAAATATAATAAAGTCACTTTTTAAATAAATTAAAGTTATGAGAAAATAAGTCACACTGTGCTATATTAAGTCACAACTGTGAGATATAAAATAGCAATTGTGAGATAAAAAGTCACATTGTGATTTGCAATTTACAAGAAATAAAGTGATCATGAGAGACTTTAAGAGACTCTCTTAAACAAATACAGCTAAATGGCAGTTTAAAACTAGACAAACACTTTTCTTTTCTTCTGACCAGCAAACTATGACATAATCATCACAGAGTTATAGTTACTCTGTCACAGCTTCTAGTAGACATGTGAATTATGAAAACCGTGATGTAAAATGTTTTGGATGTTACTTTTACAAGGAGCTACTGCTGCCACCAAAGACCAAAAGTATGGGTCAGTGTGGCACGAGACGAGAGAAAGTGGAAAAGGAAAATAAAGAGGGACAGAGAAGAAGGAAAGGAAGAAGAGGCCACGGCGGCCTTATGTTTGACATTGGAAATGGTTTAGAGCAGAAGGAACTGGCAATTTCTATCTCTAATTAAAGGCTTTGGCTCACATGACTATGTACAGGTGCACCAACACCAGACTGCAGAGCCAGGAAGAAAGGCCTCCTTGTGTGTGGTGAGGCCATGCTCGCTCAGCGGGAGTCTCCACACACACACACACACACGCGCGCACACACACACACACACACACACACACACACACAGGATGCAGCCAAGGAGTGCAAACATTCACATTCATTACCTTCACTACAATTTCGAGCCCTTATTTCAACTGACAGAAAAAAACTATGCAAAGTAGTTATTTTACAAGTTCTTTCCTTCTCTCTTCCTGTTCTGCTTCTCTTGTGCTCTCTTCTCTCTAAACGACTCTCATTTCATTGTTTTTTTTTTTTTTTTTAACTTATGGCCATTTGTGAGCAGCTCTAATGGTCAGATTACTGACTAAGACAGCTATTTTTATATTCTTATGAAACTCCAGATATCACAAGATCTCAGATTGTACGAGGCACAAAAAATTGTTTCATATTGCCAGCCAACTAAACATCTTTAATATTCTTAGGGACAAAATGTATATTTCACATTTTCTTCTATGCTGAGAAGAAGAAAATGGGGAATTAGATATTTTTATGAAGATTTATAACATTTCTAAAATAAATAATGTAATTTATTAAAAATGTAAAAAAAAAAAAAATGTAAATACTAATTTTGCATGGGGTTATTTAACCATATGATGCCTGAATTATTACATTCTTCAAAACGATAATATAATGATTTGTTTTGAGACAATTTTATAATTTAATTTAATTTAATTTAATTTATATTATAATATATATATATATTTATTACATAAATATTCCAGAGGTACTTGGTGCTTCACTTTCATTAAATGTATGTTGTCATAAAAAATAAAAAAATAGAGGGTGGTCATACAGAATTATGGTTAAAGGTCAAAGGTGATCACCCACTGTGATTTGGATGTAACAACACACTTAAATAGTTAAAAAAGGGCTTTTAATAGATCTTTAGACATTATAGTGGACACCAGCATCAGAGGACAAAACAGAGTGGATATTAGTGTCACACCAAATCAATTCAGAGATTTAAATAATATGGTTTAACAGATCCACTTTCTTTTAGTAATAGTTCATCAATATTACATACTAGGATCTGTTAACAGGCATTGCAGTGCAGCCTGTGTCATTGATAACAAGGTTAAGGGGTCCTGTTACCCTCTGCGTCTGTAATGCATTTAGGGAAGAGTGTGAACAGAAAAAGAGAGTTTCAGCCAAGAGAGTCCGGGAAGTGAGGAAATTCCAACTGACAAACTGGATATGGAAGACACTGACGCATAGGCCAAAGAGCAAAAACAGCACAAGCCTCTACACGCTGACGTGTCACTGCAAAAAACAGTCACTTAGAGGATTATTTTGACTCAGTCTAGGCTGGGACTGCTGCTAAGACCGGACTTCAAGTGTGAGGAATTCAGTTAAGTCGGCATCATCTACAGGAATGAATGAAATCGCCAAGTGCAGTTCTGGATGACTGCATGGAAATATGAAGCCTGAGGACCAGATTTGGTTAAAAGATTAGTTCACCCTAAAATGAAATCACTGACTCACTCTCATGTCACTCCAAACCTGTGCAACTTGCATTCTTCCATTAAACACAGAAATTTTAAAGACTGTGTTGGTCATAATGTTGTCAAAAGTACTGACTTTGATACCAATTCGGTACTGAAATTTTAAAAATGTGACGCTTTGAGCACTGTTGAGCTGATTCGTAAACACCTCTGATTGGCCATTGCGTTCACGCATTCATAAGATATGTCTGTGATTGGCTACAATGATCAACACTCAAAAACACTTCATTAGCTCTTCACAGAGCGCTTGTACAGATACACACGGCGCTTACAAAGATACGACCGGTCCGCTGATAGACACCTGCTTTCAAATGCAAACACTTCCGTGTGCTTTCAAATGTTCCCGTGCGTTGATCATTGTAGCCAATCACAGACATATTTGATGAGCGCATGAACACAATGGCCAATCAGAGGTCTTTATGAATCCGCTCAACAGCGCTCAAAACGTCACATTTTTAAAATTTCAGTACCAACTTGGTATCGAAGTCGGTACTTTTGACAACACTAGTTGGTCGCTCTTTTGCATGCAATGACAGTATATGAGGACTGAAAGTTTCAAGTATAACAGGACACAAAAACAATAAAATTATCATAAATGTGGTCCAATAACATTATTTTTTAATGTGAGAGCGGGTGTGGCCACTTGTAACCTGAATGTGCAAGGCTTCCAGTGTCATCTAGGGGTGTAACGATACGCTCAGGCCACGATACGGTACGGTACGATACGATACGTATCACGATATTTTGAACAAAATGAAACTGAAATTCAAAAAAGATTTATTTTAAATAAATCTTACTTGAATTTCAGTTTCATTTTCATTAACAAATTTCAATTTTCCTTGTTGCACATACAAGATCACATTTTAAGGTTTAATAAAACTTTCTGTATACAATTTAACAGCTGAATACATCTGTCTGTCACTGAAAAAAAAATGTTAAAATTAACGAACTTAGAATTAAGAATCCTAAGGGACAGTTCACATATCACTTCTAAAAAAACGCGTGGAAGGCGTAGCCACACCACTTCTTCTTTCCAAAGCGTTTGCGCTCCCGTGGCGTTGGTCATTGCTATGCAACCAGGAACCGCGCACTCCAAGAGGATCAGGAAGTTTCAGCAAAGGATAAAATGATTTCTAGCCCTTGCATTAGCTTTACTACTAGATATATTTATGAAGATATAAAAACACCTTGTACAGCTATGATCAGCTGTTCGGCTGAGATTTCGATGTTTTGTTACGGAAAGGCCATAGCTGATTGGTTGGTTCTTGTCACATGGCCTGCGTTGGGCTTGCGGCATTCTGAAAAGTTGAGAATTTTTCTCCCCGATGTGCCTGGAAAATGCAGCGCATGCGTGTCACGACCGCGTTGCTTCCATTGTGAGCGCGTTTGCCGCATGGCTACAATTGAAATAACTGACTTGCACGCGGAAAAGACGCAATATGTGAATGGCCCCGCAGAACTTCTTAAAGCAAAGCATCGCAAGCATCTTTTACTTTTCTGTGAGCTCGGCTGTTGCTGTGGCACTGCAATGAAAGAAAGCCATGACTTTTCTCACGCGACCAAGCAAGAGACTGACACGAGAAACGTTTAAACCTGCTTGCAAGATTCGACACGTGCGTGAAACACTTACTGAACTAGAGAGCTGATTGAGACACACGCTTAATATGCAGTGATAAGCCGGCTTCTCTCACTGCTACTTCCATGTTGCAGAGTAGGTCACGTTGGCAGCTCATTGTAAAAGTATCGACATCACTCTGCGATACATATCGCGATATGATCAAAATATCGTACTTCGATATAACGTTACACCCCTAGTGTCATCTGCTTCCAGTTATTTTAGTGGTGCAAAAACAGTTCATTACGCTGCTTGAAAGTGCAAACTGGTATTTGTTATATGATTTATATTATCATAATCGTAAACATGCTGGATTGTAGTGGTAATAGTTCTACCATTTACTGCACTTTGTTATTATTCTAGTCATTTACCTATAGCGGCTAATGAATCCGAAATCCGCACTGCAAAATAAGGTAGATATTTCAAGTCTTCTGAAGTCATACAATAGCTTCGTATGAGACAGGCTGCTACAAATGGATCACTGATTCAGTCGGGATTCGGAACTGTGCGATTCATGATCAAATAATTTAATTTTGTGAATGAGATTAACTGATTCACTGAAAAGGTTCTGATAGCTAGAACAAATTATATAATTGGTACAACCCACTAAAAATGTATTTCAAACATGTGATGTTTGCAATAAATAAATAATTATCTAATAAATCTATATTAAATCTATATTATATAATATCTTTACATTTTTATACTATTCCCATCAAATAACTGAAAAGTGACAAGCTGTAATACTGTACAGAACACAGTCAACTCCTTGAGGTTTTGAAAACAATGTAATGCAGTTTGCGTCATATATCTGGTTGTTTGTACGTTGCACAAGATATGGGAATTGCACAAGAAACAACAGCTCAACACACTTCCTGAAAGTCAGGGTAGGCAACTTTGGGTCTTTTGCAAACACACACACACACACACACACACACACACACACACACACACACACCTGCTGCTGTTGAAGGTGCAGTAAATCCACCGGACTGATCTCCCCATTGGTGTCACCATTGGACCCGCCCTCTCTTCCTCCGCCATCTGATTGGCTGCTTAGGCTGCTGACTCCATTTTGATTGGAGGGTGTTGTTCGAATGGTCTCAGTTGCTGATTCTACCATCATCACGTGGCACCTTGCAGGCAAAAAAAGAAAAAGAGAAGAACATATTGAGTGACCATCAGGCATTGTTAGAAGTCCTAGGAAGCATGCTAAGATCTATGTAGGCAATGTGTTTTATCACAAAAGCAAATATACACAATAGCAACCAATAGCAGATTCACAACCAACCCCATCAGAAAGTGTTTATCTGCAGTAGTAATATGGTGACACAGCTGCTAACCTTGATAAGAACTTAGTAAACAAGCAGTGCGCCATACATCCATTTGGATATACCTAAAGAACCACCTGAGCCTCTAAACAGCCAATGGCAGCCAAGGACACAAACGCGGAGGAAGGCGCAACGAAGGTTTGCCTGAAGAGATACTTGTGTCAAACTAAAATGGCATTGTGCCATGAAAGAGTTGCATGCTTTTCCCTTTACCAAAGGTTACAATACAGAGCATCAGCTCTGATCGAAGGACATTTGTCTTTGACAAAGTGTTGATGCATCCAACACAGTGACAAAGAGGCGCTGTCAATTAGAAAACATTTGCTCAAAAGAAACACCAACCTCTAGTGTACCTTATTATCAGCAGTACAAAAACACAAGCAACTTCCAATAGAAGAGGAATGCATTTAGTATCTTTAAGAGGTAAAATGACTGGAAGAAGAAATAAGCCTTCAAATGAGTGAATGATTCAATGAACAGATGACTTATTGACGTGTATAGCCTTTGTATTGACATGAGTGCTCCTGCACTAAAAAATAGTTTGTTGTAATTTTTTTTCCCCTGATATATTAATTATTAACTTATTAATAAATTAAGAAATTAAGAAAAAGCCAGTAAAAGAATGAGATTCCTAAAAAATAATTTAAAAAAACATACTAAGACGTTAAATATTAAATATTTTGGCTGGGTTAGTTCAGGGTGTAAAATATCATATGGCACAACCCCCTAAAAATAATGATATTTATTAAATTAATCATATATGTAAGCATATTATACGCGCGCGTGTATATTATATATATATATTTTCCAAAACCAAAAGAAACATGAACACAGAGTACATCTAACTTGACACATGACTCACTAGATTTTTTTACTACATTTGCTTGCTTTATTTTACCTTGGCCACGTATTTATCATTGAACTGTTTACATAAGCAATAAGATATTCATTTAAAAACATTAAGATCAACAACATAGAGCATTGTGGGAATGGTACTATCTACACATGCAGTACGTGATGTGCAGTAAAGCTCGCCACAACAACAGCTGAAGACTGCTAAGACAGAGATAGAGAAGACTCTTTACCCGCTTCTACACCCAGATCCACCATACACTGGGAAGTTTTGGAAACTCGAGGGTGCTTTTACGGGTCCAACAAGTTCACAGTTGGAATCACTTAAATGCACCTGGTTGAGGAGTTATATACTTCATCCAAAGCTGTCAACTGAAGCAGTCACGCGAAACTCGCATGACTGAAGAGGATGCAGGCATGTCTTGTATCATGGGGGATGCAAACCAAAGATGTGGGTAGTTTTATTGGCTATAGACCCATGAGGAACTGCGTGTGGTTAATTTACATCCACCCAAACCATTTATATCACTCAGCTGTAACATGCAGGGGACAATACCAAAACCCCAACAACAGCTTTCAAAACCCACTTCAACTTCTTTTCATCATGACTAAAACCTATTTCATAATTTGCAAGAAACCCAAACTGTTCAAGAGATGCAAGACTTGTTGCATCGGAGAGCTTGAAGGAACGAGCAGCTGCTGAGCGAGTGCATCACTGCCATATTAAGCAGCCCGAGGTGTAAGCAAGCATGAAGCCTTGTCATATCCCGTAATGGGTGTATATTGCCGCTATAATGGAAGGTCGTAAATAAAGCAGCCCAATAAATCTGCACAGGGAACCTTTGATTATGGCTGTGAGACAGAAGTTTGCAGCGTCTTGTAATTGTTTTTGGCAGGCTCATCTGAGCCGCCAATGTTGAGGCTTGCCGCATCTTGTTTAGCCCCCGAAGCCCCTCTGGCTGAACTTTGACCTGTGAGAACAGAGGAAGATGCATTTTTCTTTTACAGGGGAGTGAACAATATAGAAAGGGTGGGCGTTCTTCTTCAGATTGAAGAGATAAAATGTGCATTTGGGGGAGAGCTTTTGCCTTTTAATTGGGACGGAAGAGAAATGGGACCCAACTTGCCTTTGCTTCAGGGACGAAAACACACAAAAAATAAAAAAATAAAATCAGCTCGCAACAGATAAAACAAAAATCCCAGGACCAGCGTCTTTGCGGCATGGTAACGCAATACATTGGCTATGCACTGAGGTTTTCTCTTTTTTATGTTCTAATATCAGCAGATTTTCTTTGGCACTTACAAGAAAGGGTGGAGGGGGTGGTGATTCATTCTCTATCCTGTTTCTGCAAGTACTGAGGCTGCAACAAGGGATCATGGGAACTTCTGTGACTGCCTGTTAAAAGCTGTTTATATTGCTGATGCTGAGAGTTGCTAAGGTAAGATAGCAACACGGGGATAAACACGTCCCTGAATTCTGATTCGGCTCCAGAAGTGCATATTAGCAGTAAAAAGTGAAAGCTTTGTAGCTCTGCTGATTTTTTTTTTTTCCTCATCCGTAATAAAAAAGGAAGTAACGCAAAAACAAACAAGGTCAGGAAATGGAGAGATGGCGAAACAAACCACAGTTTATCTCATTCATGACTAAATCCCATCCTCCCCGAAGCAAAGATTCTCCTTTCCCTCCTTTCTCTTTTTCTCTCTTCTCCGTCTACCCCTGAGGCAGCTGCAGTTCCGTTCCTGTGCTCAGGGTCGGAGTCGGCGGCTGGCACGGGAACAGAGGATTCCGAGAGAGCAGGGGGTTGAAAAGACGCCGTCTGAGCCAGGTAGGCCAAGGGGCGGAGGTCTCCTGGGTAAATCTCATACAGGTGGGCCGTCACTTCACACCCTCTCAAAAAATAGCAAGCCCAGCGGGGACTAAAAGCTTCCAGTACTCCGACAGGGTCAGAGGTAAAAGGTAGACTGTCTGTTCCCAGCTCCCTTTTTTATTGTTTAAGGAACACAGTTTGCTAAAGAAGTCAACACTATTAACGTAGACAAAGCATCAGGTGTTCCTGCCTAAATGAACTTGAAATTAGCTTATGCTTTTCATGCAACAAAAGTCAATGACGTATAAGAGCGTCCATGAAAAAGAAAAGAAAATTTTGTTTAGAACATGTCAAAAATGAATTCAATGAATCGTGGTGTAAAAAGAAAAATATTTCCTTACACCTTTAATACTTACATACAGATCTTAATCATTAACTCCAAAAAAACTAAATATATTTTTCAAGGTTTTTGGGGAGCCACACCACATGACATTTTAAAACCTGAATTAACTAAATTAATTAAAAACATGTATATTGAATAACAAAAAAAAGAAAAGAAAAGAAAAGTAAAACATACTATGGAAGTCAATCTGTAAACATTCAAATGATGCCAGTCTCAGTGGCTGGAGCACAGATTCACTGAAGTGGAAGTCTATGTACCTCTGAACCGGAGTACCTGCTTTTACAGTCTTTCATGGCCCGGTTGGCATGCCCGAGAGCTTTGAAGAGGATTGAGGCTGTCAGATCCAACCGGCTGATCCCAGATCAGCACATCTGCAGCCCCAGACTGTGGATTGGACTCATCGTTCCGGTCCGACTCCAAAACACAAGCCCCACTAATGCCCTCTGAATTCAGTACTTCCAGCCTGGATCATTTCACCAGAATGAAGATGGTAAACGGCCAGCGCCAAGTTCAGATGGTCTGTACAGCGCCAGCTAATGGAATCAGTCTTTATTATTTCAGATGAAAATGAGTATATTTCAAATCCTTCACATAAAAGCTTATTACTGGCCTCTAAAACATTGAAAGCTCTATAACGGATAATTGACTGTGATACCTGAAATTTCATTTTACACATGTTTTGCTTTTTTCCCCTCTTGTTTGGGTCTCAGTGAAAGAAAATATGGCAAACATTAAACCGGGCTAAAGATTTTCCTTTGCAGTGAAAAGGACTGTTCAAGAAGCAATGTTTAAAATAATGCAAGGATTCAAGCCGTAACTCACTTGGCAATGTCGACAGACTGGTTTAAATTTGCAACTTCAGCTCTCCAGCACACACCAGAGCTCCATTTAACTACAAAGAGCATTACCCAGATCTAAAAAGAAAATAAAATGGACATAATACAAGATGACAACTTTGACAATATTTATAAAAATGGAATACCGCTTTATTCTGCCAGTCCTTTCCCACTTTTTTTTTTTATCACCGACTCATTCATTTACTCCATCTTTCCTGTCCTGTTCTTTATATAGGAACTCTTCAAGGCATATGCGGAACCATTTCCCATTTTTTCAGCAGGGCTGTTAGCTTTATTTGTCTTCCTTTGCACCTGTGGAACAGCTCTTTCTGCACGTTACGCACACGCTAGCACACACAGACACCCGTCGCAGTGTTTTTTTTCTTCTTTTCAGCAGGTTACCAGATTAATAACTCTTTATCATGTTAAGCCTTATACAGGTCTATTTATATAAGTCCCACAAAGGCTGTTTCTAGAGCCTTGCATCAGCTCACAGGAATGCTCTTATTAATAAAACAAAGAAGAAGCCAACATGATTAGTGGAGACAGCCACAGTTGTGCCAGCACATCTCACGTCTTCTCCCTCAGGCTACTGAAACAACAGTCCCGCAGAGAAGTGAACGCTTCGTCAGGAGTGCGCCGCCTCTGTTTGTCACCAAATATGATTGAGCAATTCAAAGTCCACCTGAGCACACGTAACAACTTGCTCTGCTCCAAAATCTAGTGAGCTGCCTATAAAATGAACATTTTAAGACACCACAGGTTCAACGCAAGGCTGTTTTTAATTATGCTGTTTACTAAGATACTTCATTTTGGCCCATAATGCATTACGGCGAGGTACTGTAGCTCAAACAGTTGCGATTAGTTGCATTTCAGGAAATGCACAAACTATAAACAAAACAAAACAAAACAAAACAAAACAAAACAAAACAAAACAAAAAACAAAACAAAATAAAATAAAATAAAATAAAATAAAATAAATAAAATAAAATAAAATAAAAATAAAATAAAAAATACCTTAAATGCAAGAAAGTTGCTTATTAAAAATAAAGTTCAGTGGGAAAAAATCTGGTGAAAAAAAATGAAAAAGGTGAAAAATGTTTACTATTGAAATGCAAATCTCAGTGAAAAAAATCCAAAATGGCAGATGAGAGGAAAAATGTTTATAAATGCTTATATATTCATTCAGTACTGAGAAGTGTTTATAAAAAGAGCTATGTGTAATTGAAAACACTATTTATTTTTAAACTTACAGTATCAAAGTATCTCACTGGTAGCTTAGCAAAATGCTAAGAGCGTTTCAAATCAGTCACATAGCAGCCTATGTAAGCAGTAGGGAGCGGGTTAGCTCACTAGATTTTGAAAAAGATACTTTTACAAGGAAAAAGTAAACATCCAGACTGTATAAAATATCAGTTAAACCGCTTAATTGAAGTCTGACCAAAAAAAAAAAAAAAACTGTTTCTGAAGCAAAAACACATTCATTGTGTTTATTTATTTGCCTCATCAGGAAGAACTACTCTCGGGACACCAACATTCAGGAACGCGGTCTACGGAAGGATAGGGTGTATTTGTGTTAGCAACTCCAACTGCTAGCCCACGGGGCAGAGGGCAGGTGTGTGTGTGTGTCCCAGCGGTTAGAACACACAGCTTGCGGCTCTTCCTCCAGATTTGTCTTCCCTAGATGTATGGTCGGTGGTGGTGGTGGTGAGAGGGAGGGGGGTGGGTTGGGGGGGGGGGCAGGTATGACTACATCAACTAAAAGGCCGGGCCCAAGGGAAGTCTGTCACTGTCTGCCGTGAAGACGGATAGCAGGAAGACCCAGAGCTGAGAAAGAGCGTGAGAGTGAGAGAGATGTAATGAGCAAGGTACCTAAAGTAAGTCACCGCAAGAAAGGGGCTGAAACAAATAAGTGTTCTTGATAGAATAATAAAGGAAAGTCTGAATTGCTGGGTGTCTCTTAGCAGTTTTAACCTTGGCCCAGCACCGGCCACTTCAAAGGGATCAACTACTCGCTCCTCCCGGGGGGTACGGCGCACTGGAATATCCTGACAGTAAAGAAGAGACCCTCGTTTGAAGACTGCTTAGCTGAGCACTTATGCGTTCCCTTTTTATGAGCGAAGCCGTTCTCCACTCCACTCTAGAGCGGTTTCTCTCCGTGGAAGTGGCACACTGCTCCACTTGGCATTATGACAGAATCCCTTCACGTTGCCACCCACTTACACACTCACACACCCCAGGCCTTTAATTTTAACATTAAATGTCGTCCGCAGCCCATTTTACTGATGTAATGTGACATTTTGGAGTGAAACAGGATATTTAATGAGAAAACAATGACTGAAACTTATGTATTTGTATTTTTTACTCACATTTTTCCTTTTTTTCCTAACTAGGGTTATTATTGATAACTAAAATTAAAACTAAAATTATTAGTTGTAAGTTAAGTTAAATAAAATAAATATTAGATGGAAAAAAAGTGAAATAAATTAGAAATGTTTAAGTTGAAGTACTAAAACGACTGACTGGAAACAGATAAAAAAAAAAAAAAAAAAAAACCTGAAACTGAAATAAAAATAGTATTGTTTAGAAAAAAAATTAAAAAGACAAAAAAGAAAAAGAAAAAAAACCCACAACAAAATTACTGAAAAAAAAAAAAAAAAACTCAACCTCTAAACAAAATCCTCAGTGAGTTGTACAAAAAACAAAAAAAAACAAAAAAAACATACAAATGAGATATGAATTCACAGAAATTTGTCACCAATTTGTCAAAATGTAACATAACAAATTGTCATAAGAGAATGCTGGACGAAAATATGAGGGTTGGTAACTCTAATATATTAATAAAGTTCATATCGACTTTAAAGGAATCGTGTTACTTCTAATTAAAAGCACTATGACTGTCTATTCACCTATCCAAAGGGAAATACACATGAATGTTGGTGATTTTAATAATACTGATTGTTTTATCCTTATACTAAAGCTCCCGACTGATAAACCTTGTTACCTGGATCAATACAAAATGCATCCACCTCAGCTGCCTCAATTGCTCCAAGCGGATCCCTACAATTAGTGTACTGTACATCTCCTAGGATAAAAGATATCTTTTAAATACCAGGTAATCAAATACATAAAGTCTTTGCAAACTCATAATTTCCCTGTAAAGATTATACACTTTTTGTGTGTTTTGCCCTCATTCTCAGATCTCGAGGAAAGATGGTTTTGTACAGCATACGAGCTACAGATCCAGTCGAACTCAACAGCCTCCTCTTGTGATCACATGGAACAGTTCCAGCTTGTACAGGTGTGATAGATAGACTTTATCTGCTCATTTCTTGGCCTCAAAGACGAATTAACATCTAAAAGAAACATTTGTGTGCATGGTCATTCCCACCATGCTGATTTAAAGAGCAGTGAAGGTAAACATTTGGAATGGTTGCTGGTTTATTGGGGAATAGACTGCTTTTACTGTCACAACCGAAACCCTTAGCTCTTATTACTGAAGCTTAGGACCACCAATGTCCAAAAATAACCAATTCATTTCCCTACGGCACAGGCTGAGACAAAGGGCACAGAAAAAAATGGGAGCATGGATAAAGAAAATGGAATGAACAGAATGATCTGCGTTCACGAGGCTAATGACACAACTTTGATCTTGTGATAATTTTCAATGGGTTTTCAGAGTTGGTGTCCTAATTTCAAACTAATTTTTTTTTCAGCTGAGGTTTTCCTTTTTCCCTTCAAATCTAAAAACTATGGCAGATGACAATTAAGGAATTGCTTACCCGCCAACTGTCTCAAAATCAGAGGCACTTAAAGGACAATTCAATTATCAAGGACATGCCGATATGAAAGTAAAAAAGTAAGAAATATTCTCACGGGGGTAAGAAAACGAGGCCAAATAAAACAGAGGAGACAATCAGGAAAAAAAAAAAAAAAAAGTCTGTGGGGGAGGCAATTGGATTCATATGATATCTAAATGTACCATATGGCGATCTGATGTGTTCCTGCTGTGACGCGCACCTGATGCAGAAGGAGGCAAAGTCCTGTTTGTCGAGCCCATAAAGATTAGCTTTAATCAGGTGGGTTTCGTTGCATTCGGTAAACACAACCAGCATTCCCGACCGATGAGATCGCTTCTGTGTGCCTGTGTGACCGGGGCAAACATTTACTCCCCCTGACACTACTACCACCACCCTCTGCCTTTTTCTTTTTGGCTAAAAGTAAGTGATTTTCCATTCTGCCCTTGATGTTTAAGAGACTGGATATTTCTATACGAGGTCTCCTCACCATCAGATGCACACAGATCATGGCAAATATTTGGAATAGGTGCAGGGCTTTCACAAACGGCCCATTTGTCAGCCATTGAACGCACACATACTCATCCACTTAAACCAGTGATTCCCATCCAGGGCTATATGAACAGGTTCCAGAGGGTACGCGAAAAGATTTAGATTTTGCTGGGAATAGGCATCACAGGAACGCAATCAATGGCCTCAGCATCATCCCAGCCTGATGCAATAATCGCTACAAATGTGTCTATTTACAACGTGATTTTTCAGAGTTGAGCATATTATAGTCAATCACGGGCATGTCTGCTAAAAGTAATGGACAATCAGAGGTGTTTAAAATGCCTCAAAACGCTGAATGAGTTTCAGTTTAGTGCTAGTTTAAGTCTTACATGCTCACAAACCCTAACCCATTATAACAAACAAAGTGTAATACATTGTAAATTAGAGATTTATTGTGCAGTTTAGATAGATTCATTTATTAAAATGGTTAGTGTTGCAAGTGTACTGAAATCAGTGAGCTTGCGCTGAATTGACTGACAGCTTCAGTGATTATAAAGGGAGCTCTTGTTGAAAAGTTGTTGTTTTTCATGAGATTTCATGAGTTCTACATCATACTTTAGTACAAAAAAGTGCTAAGCTTTGATAAAAAAATATATATATTTTTAAACAGTGGTTTTTATAATGTCTAAATATAAATTCAAAAGCAAAACATGGGTGAAAAAACTATATTGGTTGTGGAAATGGCTAATATGAGCCAATAAGTGCTCCTCTGTTGCCATTTTTTTTATTTTTGAAAACATTTGTTTTCCTTCAAATGTTGGATTTATATTAAAATGTAAATTGAGCATTTAGTCTTTTTAACCCATAACATTGACTCTGGTTTAGTGTCGATGAAGGCGGTATTTCAGCCTTATATTAATAGGGTGGTCGGGATAAGGCTAAAATGTTTGGAGCCGCTGACTTAAATGTGAACCTAACGATAGAATGAACGATAGATAGAAAGAATGAACGACAGATAGAAAGAATGAATGATAGATAGATAGATGGATTGATACATATCTATAAGGATCATGTATTAAGTGTGTGGCTCTTTATAGGTGGAGGTTGACAGGGGCTTGTGGGTCGTGTTAATAGGCAGTGGTTATTATCCTGTGATCATCAAGATGAATAAAGCCATTTCTCATGTCCTGTAATGGTTTAAGAGGCTAATGATGGGGCAAGGGCAGTCTCAAGACCGCCTGAGGCTCTAATACCCAAATTGTATTTAACATGGTGGAACAGAGGTGGAACTTTATGGCTTTGAAGAGCAAGCAATCCAACAAATGCTTAAATGCACCCGGATGCAAAATCTGCTTTATGAACATGACCTTCATATGCAAGATAAAGTTTGAATGAAAAGCAGCTGAGATTACAGTGAGAGGGAAGACAGAGTTTGAGAGTTAGCTGATCTAGATTTTTTTTAAAAAGACAGTGGGAACAGGAACATCTGGAGTGAAACCAGTTCATATTTTTTGGTCCATGCCGACTCAAAGCAAGGAAGCTGTTTATTAATTAAGAGTTATAGCAAAAACAGAACATGGTCTGTTGGTCTTTATTTTCACAAATATTAAAAACTATTTAAAGGTTAGAATTAAACTTTTACTTTTTTTTCAGACAAAAAAAAAAAAAAAAAAGATGAAAAAGACTGATTAAACTGGCCCGAAGAGGAGGAAATGCAACTAACTTAAGACTTTAATCGAGGCGGTGGGGCAAAGTGATGTCTTAAGTTCAAAGTGGACATGATATAATTTTATACATCTGCTTTCATGACTGGCACTCTGGATTTCTGAGTTAATTAATTGATTGGATCAGAGTGGGTATAATCAAATAAAATTTTATAACTCCATAATAAAAAACAACACTTTAGAAGGAGGCATGTGGAAAAATGATAGCATGTCCATTTTTCAAATTAATTGAATTTTAGTACTTTTGAACTTGGTCCAAGGCGTCTCATAAGCAATAACTCTACACCATCTTGAAAATGGCTCCATGACTAAAGACATTCAAACACACACATTTTTTTTTTCTTTTTCTTGGTTCCTTGATTTCTGGGAGAAAACCACCGCTGTTTATAACTAGTAACCGAGAGCGTTCAACTGCCAGTAATTTCCATATTATATTCTCCAGTAGTTGCACTGCCTAATAAAGTTCTCACCAAGAGTAAAAGCTAAAATATTAATTCCATCTTCAGCAGTGCTGATTGCATTAAAAAACGTCTGTTTTATTATTTAGCACAGAAAGGAAAATCTTTGTTAAAGTGACTTGAATGCAAATTGATATCACTAGAACGAACAGTAGAAAAGCATTACTAATTTGAATCATAATAATATCAATTGAATAATTCATAATGTAATATAAATAAATTAGAGAGGTAATTCGTTTGAAAATGGATGCCTTCAATTAATGTCTCAGCCCCCCCAACCAAAAAAAAAAGAGGGCACATACACACCCGTTTCATAGACAAGAACATTAATTGCTTAACTGTAGTCATTGTTATGAGGTGTCAGAACCCGTGTAGAATCAGGGAAGAAACTAAACATGCAGAGTTCGCTTTAATATTACATAAATTTTTCACTGCATTTATTCAATATTCATGAATTATGCTTGCTCTCACTAACTTGTCTTTATATCCAGCGTGAAGTGTTTTTTCCGCTATGAAAACAGCAGCTCTTGTCCCAATTCAATTTCAGCGAGGATGATTTTAAAATCAGTACGTGACACGTCGCCTTTTCACCTTGTTCATTTTCCGTTCCTCTCTACGGAACAAGAGTAGCTGCCTTTGTGTCATTATCAGCCTTATTACACGTCATTAAAATACTGGAAGAAAATTCCAGAAGAAATATACACGCTACACCAGGGCTCTCTCTCTCTGTGTCTCTGTCTGTCTCTCCCTCTCTCCCTCGCGTGTCACACTTTTAGGGGTGAGCATGCGTGTGTGCGAGAGCGCAGAAGTGACAAAAAAAGAACAATATAATTGGAGAAATGTACGCAGTAATAATAGGTATTCAGAAAATGATAATTCATATTAAACAGGGTGCATAAAGTCAGCCTCATTTGCATGTTTTAGATTATATGCATTTCAAAAGTAATTTCCGCAGGGCATATGAATGACATTAATTCCCGAGTGGTTTCTGCTATAGACCTCAAACTATCAAACACTCAAACATTTAAAAGATGAAAAAAGAGTACTGCCACATTTGCGAGGGGAGATTTCAAGGTTAAAGTATTTGAATGCATGTTTTAAAGTTCTGTCTAGGTTGTTTAAAGTTGTTCCTAGCCTAGTTTAAAGTTCACTAAGCTGTGTTTGGAACAAAACCATCATGAGACTTTATACTCTAAAAATTCAGCACATATATTTGTAATGTAAAATTGATGGATGGATGGATGATTCTTGTAACATCTGACAAATACAACTCTATAATTATTTCATTAACTTTAATAAATTCATTGCTAGCTACAATATAACAATTATGCCATACACTACATTGTCAGGTAACCTAAAATATGTGCTAACTGCTAAATTAAAAAGATTTAATATGACTCAATCAACCTGACTACATTAGGTTAAAGCATTCAAATCATTTTCATTTGTCAGATCAGGTAGAAAAAGCTCACACATTTTAACCTCTTACAGTGTAAGAGTCAAATATGCAATTTCAATAACCTAAAATATAATAATCAAATGCCCATCACAAATAAATAAATCATCTGGACACAGTGTGAAAGTGCATACTGCTAAAGTCTTCCCAGACATGAGTAAGCGTGTTGTGCCAATCACTGTAATACGGCACAAAGAGCACTGTGGGTATTCAAAATGCCAATTTTAATACAGCCCTCCAGCCAGAAGTTGGGAGAGAGAGATGGAGAGAGAGAGAGAGAGAGAGAGAGAGAGAGAGAGAGAGAGAAAGAGAGAGAGACAGAGAGGGAGATCCCTTTTAGCCTTGGTTCATTTAAAGAGAAAACAAATTGGAGAAAGACTGCACAGGAAACCCTCAGATTTGGCAACTTAAGTGGAAAACAGGCCATTTTTATTTGATAAGACAAATTTGACCAAGTGCCATAATGTTTCTGATGTATAAGAGACTGGAGTTTGGAGTGTTATGTATAAAGCAATGGTTCTCAACTGGTGAGCTTGGATTAGAAAATAAAAGGTTTTCTAAACTTTCACCGTTTTTATAGTTGTTGTTGACATCAAAGACTGTGTGTCCAATCAAAATACAACATTTAGGTGCAGATTTCATCTGGCACTTACAAGCTAATCAAATTATACTGATGTCAACTTTGACATGTTGTGTGCCAATATATATATAAGCTGCACGATTAAATCGTAAAAAGATCGCAATCTCGATTCAAACACCCACGCCATATTTTATTAATGGCAACGATTCGCCCTTGTCTATTAAGACTTTGACAAAACAATCAAAATCTCTGTTCGTGCTGCCACGCTGAGCCAGAGAGAGCAGTTTTGAACCACACAGTAGTTATTTATGTGTTACAAATTATCACAGAAGTACTGAGATAAAAGTTTAAAGTTAGAATATAAACACTGATGTCCATGATAGCAATCAAAATAGAGCAAACCACCTTTGAAACGAACTTGGCACTTCAAATAACGATTTTATCGATAACATCTTTTTACGCCACTAGGTGGCGATAAATGACGGTTAAAAATGTACTTGTCATTGGATTATTCATTCCAAAGATTCGTTCAAAAACACCAATTCATCGAGTAATGAAACAAGTATTTATTAATTAGTCATTACATTCATTCAAAACCATTTTTTTTAAACAATTCATTCAATAATTCACTAATTTTTCCTGCAATTAGAGTCCAGCAATTAATATTTTGTCAGAACCTCTAATAAATTATGTTATTTTGTTTAGCTGTACTTTTTATGGACTTTTTTGCAAAATTTTTGCAGAGTAAACAATTTTGGTATAGCTTTGGGTCGCTACTTGCAACTGGCAAAACCAGTTGAGAACCACTAGGTCAACTAACAGACAAATCAAATAAACGAATCTAAATGAGCAATACGGCCTAAACTTGCCCATCTGTGCTAGTTTTGGCTTACTCACAAAGATTATGTATATAAAAATAATTGTAAAAAAGAAACCACAGGGGAGAAGGGGAGATACACTCTGGGCTGCCTCCCTTTGTGAAGTTTGTGTTGTGTCTGTCTAAATATTATGCTACCGAATGTATCCCTCCACATGATTATCTCATTATGAATTAATGGTTTGCATGCTGCGATGTGTGTGCGCAATGCCTAGTTCAAGCTAACTGTTTATCTGCCTCACCATAAGAAAAATAAAACACGGAGTCTGTGAGTCTGGCCATTATAATCGTGAGTCAGCTTGTTGTGGCATTTAAAAGTCAAGCAGATATTAACAGCTTGTGCGGCGAGCGCAGAGTGAGATCAACTCTAATGAACAGCGTGCAGACGGTACGCTACCGTAATCGCCCTGACGATCGAGTTTCGTCCTCTTCGTTTTACAAGTCTCCGCTTACAGGTGCTGACAGGCCACTATGGCGAGATTTAAGGGAAAGAAAAATGGATTTTATGGCATTATCTCGTTATATCGCTTTCCCCGTTCTGTACTCATACTGTAAGACTAGCCTCTTTGTCCTTCTCCAGAGAAGGATACGTGGACAAGTTCAATTACGCAGGGAGAGTAAATGCTGAGGGAACGGGAAGGAGAGAAAGGCAGAGTGAAGGAGAAGAAATAAAGAATATCTAGAGGGAGAAAAACGGGCTAATTAGGACCTGGAAAATGTATTTGTTATTTTTTTCCCCCCAGTTTTTTTCCCCCCTCCCCCCCTTTTTTTGTTTTGTTTCCCGAGGGAGTTTTTAAAGAGTTCTATTTCTTTTCAACAAGGGAGGCGGAGGGGAAAAATGAAAAGAGGATTATGTTTCTTAAGACAAAAATCATGACATGCACAGAAAAAAATGAAACGTCTTGCAACAAAGGAATTCACAATGCCGTTTAGCCAGCGTTGGACTGCGCAAACAAATGCATTTACACCTCATTTCATTTGTGTCTCAAAACAAAGACCCAAAACATTGGGTAGTGGAAGTTTGAGGCCTTTTTTTTTTTTTAAATGGGGGAGAAAAAAAAAATAAAAAAAATTCGAACCTCAGGCAATAACACTCTAATGAAGTGCATACTAAAAGGGCTCATTCCAATCTCCTTACTTCTGACACCAAGCGCACTTGAAAGGCCATCTTTAGAGAAGCGGTTCTGTAATGATAGCGGCGGATAGACTGGACGTGTAAGAGGCATATTCATTCCTTTGGCTTTAATTGGAGAGCTCGCATGACTGACTCAGAAAGGCTGCTAGTCTGGTTCAGAGCCCCCGAGCCCGAGCCCAGGGGCAGCCAGGCAGAGCTAACGCCCTTAGTCAGGAGGAGGTGAGTGCCAGCACAAAGCCAACATCAAACTAGACACTCGGGCTAAAAGGTACGAGAGGAGCTGGGGGTGGGGGGACTGGGGGTCTGAAAAAAAAAAAAAAAAAGGAAAAGTCGATGCTTTTAAAAGACAATTAAAGCACATTGATTTCTCTTCATTGTTTCAACAAAACACATTCCAGAGCATCTGGAGCCTTGACTGTTTTATTCGAACACAATCTGTGGTGCTTCTTTGAGTTATTGTAATCGTTTCCTCCACAATGGCACCCACCTGTTGCTGACATTCCTGCGTATCACAGTTATCTGCCATGTATCATGCCTCTACTGTAGAATACAAAAAAAAAAGTATTACACACGCTACTGGTAGAACTTTCAAAACCTGTATGCATAGCTTTAAACGAGTCGATTGTTCAAAAACAACCAAAAAAAAAAAAAAAAACACAGCTTGGAATTATCAAGACAGCCTGGGACGGGAAAAGGGTGGGGGTCCTGTGGGGGGAGGGGGACGCCATCTGCTATCTTTCACCGGAGACTTCTGACTCTGACTTCTCGTTCTCCTCTGCTTTTTTTAATACCTTCGAAAATAAAGGAATGGAAAAAACCTGCATATTTGTCATTTCCGATTGTTTACCTTTTTCACGGCAAATTGATTTTTACATCTCCTTTTCCTGGAAGTGTCTAGGTGCGGGCCTGCCAACCCCTGTTTCTCTGTTTTATGGACCTAGCCCTCTGGAGAAGTTTTAAAGCTTTCACTTCAGAAGTCATTTAAATGATACAATACCGCTTTTGTCCCAGGCACCTCTGTTTCTCTCTCTTTCTCGCTCTCTTCAATCACCCAAATTCCACCATGCATTCTTTTTTTTCTCTCTCTCTCAAAGCTGAAGACATGTTAAAAGTTTTTTTGTTGTTGTTTTGTTTTTTTGTCATTTCCTCGCATCTCTTTCATTTGACTCTTCACCTCAAAGACGACTCGTTGCATCGGGGCCTTGTGCTGAAGAAGTGGGATGATGTACGATTCAAAGTTTTTGTAGACGTCTGGTTTTAAACCCGCTGCCGCAACTGTGTTATTGGGTAGTTTCGGAATCAGTCGTTTGGCTGTGAGTCGTGTCTGGCATGTGGGACAAAATTGGAGTTCCTTTTGTTCAGAATTATGGTTTAATACCCACTCTGCAAGCAAGACAAGGCCAAAACTGAGAGAAAAAAATAAAAAAAAATGGAATAGTTCGCTTTGCAGAAATTTCTCCCGGTGGCTGCTAGCCATATCTGCAAAGTGAACTGCTGTTTTGCTTTTTTGTGACGTAACATTTAGACTCAAGATTAGCATGTTAGCCAACTTTTACAAAACATTATTGCAAGATATCATGCAAAGATCCTATCTATTATCAAGGCAATTGGCTGGGATCACTTTTAATAAGAAATAATAGAAAAATGAATCACAATTGTGAATGTGAAACATTTACTCTTGACCACAAAAATATGGTAATTTCTTGTAAATTACTAAAATGGCCAAACATTTCCCTTTTCTGTGCATTTTCTACAGTTGGCATGTTAACAGCTTAGCCTATTATCTTAACATAGTGTTAATTGGTTAAGGAAAGCTCTAGAACAAGATATCAATATATATTTTTTGTAAGGGCATTGAGGAAGGAGAACAGGATCTTGCTTGAAATCGGTTTGCCTTCAGTCTGAGGACTTATCCCCTAATGTGGTTTTTACATATATGACAAAATTGACAAAAAAGCCATGCCAGATGCTGCACGCAAAACGCAAACATCTAGAATCCATGTGGAATATCTGAAGGCCTTGATGGTTAAAAACTGGCACAGGCTCAGAAGCTGTCACCCTTCAAGCTGTGAAGCCTTTTTATTGTCTGTGCGTGTACAAATTCTACAAAAAAAGCGGGGGAAAAATTAAGGGGAATTCTTTTCCCTGAGACCTCTAAAAGTAGATCTCAAAAACCTGTTGAGCTGGAAACATCACTCAACCCCCAGAACTTCAGCAGAGATTAAAAGGCTAAATGGACCGGCATGACTAAATATTTCTTAGTGCAGGGACATGTTCAAAGGCTCTTGGGAATTAAAATCCTCATCAATGCTCCAGCAGAGACAAATCCTTATTTATTTGCTATAATAGGAACACGTCTTTCCAAAGCAGCGAGAGGTGATAAACTCCTCGCTTTGTTCTTTTCATCGTGATCAAACACATTCCGGCTACTGAGAGCAGTGCATGTTTTTCTCCTACACACTCGAATGTGATCATGAGGACTAAACCGAAGTAAAATCTTAGTGCTTTTAGTGCTCTAATTACTTTCAGAGGACAGTGCAAGGCGGTCTGAACATCTCTTGTGCGTAAATGTATAATTCTATGTGCAAAACTGACTTTTCTTTAACCTGTTTTCAAGTACTGACACAGTTTTGGCCAAAGCTGCCTCACTAATTAAAATAATCCTTTCATGCTTGTCTGATGAATTACAGTTGTATTTATTATAAAACTGTTACACACAAAATAAGCACCAAGAGCACACAATTAAAACCTAGTTAAGTGATTATTATATGGGTCTGTTTGCGTGGAAATGGAGATTGAACCTGTTCGCAGTCATAATTAGGCTAAATAAAATTAAAATGATATTTGCGGCGCTCGCAGGTACAGCTGGGACCGGTGTCACGGGGGTCCACTCATCGCTGGTGATTGGATCAAATTGTTGGGCGATTTACAGCACCATTCCCCCTCGGTGTCAACCAATTAACATTTCCTTAACACCCTGCACCTCTTTGAAGTAAGGTGTCTCCATTGTAATGGGAGGTTTGCGAGGTCAATGTCTTTTATGGAAGCTTTCCGTCATATTTCTATCTCCTCAGCAATGACATTTAATTGTATTTTCAAATTTTAAATGTATTGTAAAGGCACTTTCTAATTCGCCAACTGTACTGGATTTAGCCAAAACGGGTCGTGCTGAAATGAAAAAGACACAATGTGTCTATTCACAGGCCTGAAAAACACAGAGATGACGCACTGCTCTGTCTTGATCACAATGGCAAAAAAATTACAAACAAAATATATACAATGAGCATACAGAAGCACAAAATAAATGATAAGACAGATATTGGAAAGCCACAATGCTTTTGTCCTTCAGTACTTCCACACACATACATGCACACACACATCCCAAGCTCCATTTCCCAGTATATTGCGGTGGTGGTGAGCACAGCTGGCAACATCTGGAGGCATTTTGAGTCTGTTTACATTTCCAAAACACTGAAAAATACTGCAGGTGCCAGAAGAGTAATAAGGAACCAGGTCACAAAAAAGGATTGTTTAAACACTAACAACTCTCGGCTCTGTCTCTCCCTCTCTCCTCCTGGAACTTGCTCTCTCTCCACTCATTTTTCATCAATCGCACACCACTTGCCTTTCAACGAAAAATAAGGCGCCGTAACAGTGCTCCAGCAATAACAGGAAAAATGGACTGAGAAGGAGAGAGACTGATGTAAAGCATCAGTCCTTTACAATGAGTCCTGAAAGATTCAAAGAAGCATACCAAATGTAATTGAACACACACACACACATACATATATATATACATATACATATACATATATTATATATATATATATATATACATATACATATACATATACATATATATATACATATATATATATACATATACATATACATATATATATATATATATATATACATATACATATATATATATATACATATACATATACATATACATATACATATACATATATATATATATATATATATATATATATGTGTATATTATATATATTTTATATATAGTCATTGACGAATAAGGTTTTTCTCATAAAGCAATGACTTCTACACATAGTGCAAAATGGTATTAAAATTATGTTGATATATGATGTTATAAAATCATGCCAGAATACAAAATACATTAATTACATTTTAATATGTTTTAATCACAAATGAAATGGCTGTATTGGCCTTTGGATGGGTAAACTGAATGACCTTTTGACTTCAAAATCTTAAAAAAAAAAAAAAAAAAAAACTTTATACATAGCAAATATAATTAAAACCTTTTGGACTCAATAAAAGAGATCAAGTTGTACTACCTAACATACATTGAATGTCATTTCTTTCTTTTTTTATTATTATTAAGGCCTTTGGAAAAGCCCGTCACATATATATATATATATAAACTCCCAAAATCTATGTGATAAGCCTAATCTGCTTTTTTTTTTTTTTTTAAATCTCTTGCACAAGTCACATCTTTAAACTAGACTGACTTTAAACATTTCCTTAACAGATCAAGAGGGGTTTATCACATTGATTTTGAAAATGTCCACACTGCTGAGGCAAACCACCAACACTTACCGTAACACATAAGCAAACCATATAAATATTCAGCAACTCCTCCACATGGTCTTTCTTAAACCTCTAATACACACAAACGCACACCCACTGTACTTCTTAAGTTTTTCCTTCCCTTAAATGTAGAAAACAACTAGGAAAAACACTTGGATTTTGTTCAGCTTAATCAAAACAGACATAAAATAGCCCAGAACGTTGACATCATTTCAACCGCTTCCCCAAGGCGGGCAGAGAAGGGTCTGCTCGAAAATTTGACACAAAGGCACATGCTGTGTAGGATGCAATTACAGTGATTGAGTGTAATTTACCCATGTAAGATGAAACCGGCCGGGCAGATGGAGAAGAAGCTGGGGATCGTGTTCTAGCCAGTCTGCACATGGTTGGGATATGGAGCAAAGCTTCTCACCTTTGAACTGAGTAACATTTAGCGTGATGACATGCCATGCGAACACGCATTCCACATTACCATGGGTCGATGTATGATCCCGTATGCGTATGAGCGTATGCGTGTGTAACACAGATCTAGATCTGGTGACATGTATGCAAAAGTTTTCATGATTTGTCAAAAAGCCAATGGATTTATTCCATGAAAGTGCATACTTAAAGATCAATTTAAAAAATTTAGTTTCCGAATGTTACACCTCTCAAATAAGGCTTGTAATCCTTTGTGCTTGTTCAGTTCTTTCCCATGAGAGGAGGAAGGGAGGAACAAAAGTTTAGGTAGCCTTTGAGACGCTCTGTCTCAAGGCGTCTCGTGGCCCTTACAGAGACTGACTTTTCACGGATTAACATCTACACCGATTGTTACCTTTTGAACAAAGCAGCTGAAAGGGAAATAAAAGGAATTACAGTCTGCGATGGGCAGTCACATGGTGGTGTGGCCAGGAGACAGAACCATGGGAAAAGTTCAGAAATGGGGCAAATCAGAATGTAGAAAATGTGTGGAATTTCATTAGGGTTAAAGACCATCATCAAACTAGAGGCAGACCCTAGACGGAACATGAGAATCTCTTTAGAGTTTAAACTAGACGAACAAATTAGGCAAGAGTTCAAAAGAAGTGAACCCCCCCCCCCAAAAAGTCTAATCTACTTATTAAAAAAATATATATATATTTTCCCTTTCCATAGAAATTTTCAAATAAATAAATACATAAATAAAATCATTATAATTAATAATACTTATTAATAATCATAATCATAATTATACATTATAAATAACAATAATAATAGTTTTGTAATAACTATTTTCTTTAATCTAATGTTACTAATTCATGTTCAGATAACTGGTGTAAAACTGCATTAAAAAAAAATTATATATATATATTTATATTTATATACAATAATATACATCACAAAACGTTGCTCTTTGTTTTTTATTCATCAATTCAGCCTAATTAAGCACAAGCTTTATCTTGTATGCACTTTAAAAGAACATCTCAGTTATTGTATCTTTGCATTTTACATTACAGTGTTGACATGAACACCACAGGCTAAAAAAGCCTGAAAATAAGTTTTTACAAAAGAAAAATACCCTAAAGATTTGCAAGCCATCAATAATAGAGTGAGGCATGCATATGTAATGAGCGTGTATGCAATGCCAGTGTTTGAATCCATGCAACTGTATATGATCAAAAAACCAAATGGGAAGTTCTTGAAGCAGTGCAGCGCTCATGTTTCTACCTGATCTACCCATACAATTTGATGAGGAAAAGGTCAGAAACTGCTAAAAGAGGGCAGCCCACTAGGTTTGAGGGTCAACTTACTGTTCACACAAGCTCCAGCTCACAAATCAAAGTAGTTTTTCCACTACTTAATCTTAAGGGTCGTGACTCGCCATGCAAGAGGAACTCAGTCCACGGCCGACTGGCAACTCTATAAACATTTAACAGCCTTTTGCAGCCATTCACAGCCACACTTTAGCTATGTGCGAGTCTGCCCTTCGGCTGCCCCGATACCTGCCTGCCAGGACCCTTCCTTTTAAGCTCAGTCGTTACTGGAAGCGCCTGCCAGGAGGGTTAGCGTGTGTGTGTTTGTGTGGGTGTGCGTCAGTTCCACTTCCACCTTACGGGCTTCACCTCTCTGAGCTCATTCACCGATGTGTGTGTTCTTTTAAAGGGAAAAAAAATCTGAATGAAAATGAAACCGTAAAGTGAAGGGCTTAAAAATGCAGTGCCCTATAGTTAGCATCAGCTGTGTGAAGTTGTTCCTCCACCCATTGACATCCATCAGCATTGTGGGAATTTTAATGAAAGCTTTTGCTCAGCACACTCAGACAGCTGAGTATATATGAGCCAGACCTGTTCACAAACTCTCACCCAAACTGAAACAATATCTCATCTGCCAAACAGTGTGAAACCAAACAAGAAGTCTATGTAGAGTGTAAATACAATAGCAGAGCAGGAATCTGGATCCAAAAGGATGTAGTTTATCGCCGCTGGCTGTAGAACAGTGATGGGCACACGGCTACAAGGAACTGTTCTGCACCTTTTCTTTTCTATTCCTCCTTTCTACTGTTCCTTTGAAAGGTAACAAGCAGCATTTAGGCAGGGAGTGAAAAGAAGTCAATATCCTCTGGGGATCCAAGTGGATTACAAAATGTCACTTTCTCACAGTAGACAGTCACAGAAGGGTGCACACAAACGCGCGCACACACAGGCAGACAAACAATAATACACACTCACTGAGATACACAGTAGTGATTCTGTGTTTATACTCGCACAACAACAACTTGGTACCAGCTGGTTACCATATCAGTGTCCAAGTAACCATCAGTCCAGCAAACATAGTGTTTTCTAACTTTGTTTTGTCTTATGTACCACCATGGCTCCACTAGTAAGTTTTAAGCCAATCATGAACAAATCAGATGTTTTTCCTTTTTAAATCATATTTCGCTGGACATCATTTAGAATTATCATTAATATTATTAGTCAAATAAAAATAGCATAAAATAAATACATACATATTAAAATAAAATAAAAGGAACTAAAAGAAATCATTACATAAATTAAGTCAATATTATACTGGAGTACTGTATTAAGTATTATTTAATCAGCTATATAAATAATGACATTAGTCATGATTCATTATTTTAATATATTTATTTTCATGTTTTTTCAGTTTAATGTCAAAACTATATACAATTTAACATTAATATTAATGATAATGCTAAATTATATACAGTATTATAGGAGTTAAAAGAACTGAAAAACATTACATTAGTTAATTTAATATATTTATTTTGGGTTTTTTTTTCAATTTCTTTTAAGTCAAAACTGTATCAAATTTTGCATAAATATTAATTATGCTAAATTATATACAGTATTATGACTTGGGAAAAAAAACATGAATTTGGCCATATATATATATATATATATATACACACATGTATATACATATATATACATATATATATATATACATATATATACATATATATATATATATATATATATATATATATATATATATATAAAATTAATATTAATAATATTAATGAACAAATAACTAATATATATATATATAAATAAAAAGAACAAATCATGATTACTCTTAATTAATCAGTTGTGTAATGGGCAAGTTTCATAAATGTGTGTAGAAGACACCTGTACAGATTATGCATAGCTTTTTTATCAAAGCAAAATCTAAATCTGTATCTACCCTATGGAACCTGCTTAAGTACCCTTTGGGGAATCACTGCGTTGAAAGCCAATCAGAGAAAAGAGATGTTCAAATCACTCAACATCCCATATAGTGCTAGTGTGCAAGTACACATTACGTATCAACCATCAGAGAGTATCAAATTCTCACGTCTCATTCTTCTCGTTTACTGCGTCTTCAGACAGTCTTCCAGGAACAGTGTGATTTTTAAGCTTTGCCAACAAGTTGGAACACTTATGAAGATCCTGCGACCGCTGCACTGGAATGCCTGCAGCTGGCCGCTGCACATGTCTGCACAACAGAGAAGGGAAAGACACGCAGCGGAACGCTACATTTCACATCAGAAATGTCTTGAGGGACTTCTGTGTGGTGGATACGCCAGCTTCATGCTTGGTGAGGTCTCCACTGACCTTGTTTCATCTACAAGCCGCCTTACGATCATTCAGCACAGAGCCGAGCGTATTCCTGCAGGATATCGGATCATGTCAGCTGTGATACAGAAAACCTAGACATTAAGCTAATCATTATTTTCAATTACAAATTATTTACAAGCTGCTCCGTGCTTGCAACAAGACGATCCTAAATGTTGTCTGTGCTCAATGCCTTTTTTGCAGACATATTTCATATTCTGCAAACTTCTCTCGCTCTCTCAATAGGCAGAAGCCAATTAAATATTACGCTTTTCTTTAAAAGGAAGAAAGGGAAAGCAAAGTTCACATCATCTAAAGGAATTCCAATTAACACCCTCCCACATAGCAATTAACTGTTAAAATAACTGATGAACAAACTGAAAATCCCTGGGAGTTCAGATGCTGCTTTTCTAATTAATTCCTGAATCTTCTGCATCTCTTATATAATGAAACGCCGTTTGTTTGTTTGACAGCACATCAACGCCTGGACCGGGCCAAATAAGTGTAAATAAAAAAAACAGGCCTTGTTTCGCCCCTGTTCCGAATGTACCTGCAATTTACTCCAACAACATTCATATTTCTGCAGTCGTTAAGGAGCCACAGAAAGAGATGTTGGACATTAGAGAAAGAAGCCGACAGCTGTGGTTGTACAGCGAGTGTGTGTGTGGAGAAAGACTCCTCAAAGGGGAGCTAATTAATAGATAGTGTGCTCAGGCCTCTGTCACAGTTTTCCTGTCAGGTCTTGCGCAAGGACAAAGAAAAAAACAAAAAAAAACAAAAGAAAAAGGGAAAACTGAAAAAAAAAAAAAAGAGTGTAGAGTGTGTGTACTGGGTTTATTGTTCTGTAAACTATGCACATCAGAGATGGCTTTGAATTTAACCTCAAAACTGAGGTTAGCAGTGCTGACGCAATACCCCCTACCATTTGATAAGACGTTTATTACAAATTGTAAATGAAACTTAGCCTAGCTAAATACGAGAACGAAAGAAAGGTTTTCATTTTTTACAGGGGAAGACAGACAAAAGAGGAAATGAATTATGTGTGGAAAGAGATTGCACCATTTATTTAGTCATAGGTGGGTCTTTTCTTCATAGTGTTTTCCCTTCTCTTTTTTGAACACTTGGCGGTACAGTAACATCAGCCCTGTCTCTATTAAAACAGTATGTGTAATGGACTGCACTGTTCATCTGCTTTATGTCATGCACTTGTTCAAACTGCCTTGGGGTGCACTTTTAACCTCTTTGGGTTTGAGCCAAACTATACATGTACATTTTTACATTTTCTGCAAAAATGCATGAGTATCATTTGCCCTTGCAAAACTTGCCACCACAAATACAAGGGTGTTTGTGTGGTTGATATGGTGTTGATAAGATGTTCAAAGTGTTATGGGGTTTGCTAGGGTGTTTTGTGGTTACTTTGTGCTTTAAAACCACGGTAAAAATCTATGGCCGCCTAAAATGGCATAGCATTTTTAGGGGGGAGAAACAGAAAAAAACATGATTTAAATTGAAAATTTGTCAAATAATGTTACTAAAAATCAGATATTGTTCATTGCACATCATATGGGCAAAACAAGAGTGCAGTGCCAGTTGTCTTGTTCATTTTACAAAAAAAAAAAAAATTAACAGTGACATTTTAAATGCATTTGCTTTTGCACCATTAAATGTGGTCAGAATAGTCTCCAACTAAGTATACGAGCAACAGAAAGTAGGGCTGCATGATACATTGTGATTTATCACAAATTTTACGCCAAATATGCCCTGCCGCAGAAGTAGATATGTGTCATTCCAGGAAATCCCTATGTGCATCATACCACCGCTGCAGCTGAATAAACAGAAGATTGAAACACTTTGATTGATTAAACATGACTAATAAACAAACGACTGCATTATTCTGTGTAAGAAGCCACATCATCTCACAGAAGGACGCTCAACTGTCATTATGAAGTGAGTTTGGAGTAAAAACAAATTAACTGTTGTCTTTTGTTGGACAAGATGTTAATAAATGCTTCTCATGACTCTGGAAAGATGCTTGACCCGTGTTGATTTTTCAAATGTACATTATAAGCAACTCAAACTCGCAGTGCTTTCAGATGGATTAGCATTTGGAGCCATACTTCATTGACAAACAATAAGACTTGCATTTAAGCGCTATTTCAATGTTATTTTTCGTATCGTGCGACACATTGTGCAGCCCTAATAGAAAATGATAAAAACAGTGAATACCATTTTGTTCCCAAAATTCAAATTCAAAGCTTCCTAAAGTTGTCGAGTTGTCAATCATAAATGATTAACAGTGTCACCGCACTATTTAACATGCCAAGCATAACACGTACATTATAATGTCACAGGTTCACAGCGAGATTCACAGCCCTGTCAATCCTTCCCCTAAAAATATTCAACACAGCAGCCAGCGAAACCCAGACACTATTTGCATATCTCAGACTGTGTGTAGTTGGACACCTAAGATAGCAGAGGCCATCGCTTTTGCATTTTCCTCCATTTTAATATAGTGCGATAGCCATCGAGAAACAGAGCACTGATTTTACAAGCCCTAATACTGAAGCGCTTTATCAGGCCAGGATCCGACTCTTGTCAAGTGAAACTGTGATAAAGTCAGTTTCTAACTACACCAATCGATGAAAGTAATTTATTTACCTCGGGTAGGCAATTTCAGTTCCGTCGTGAGAGAAAAAGAGAGAGGGAGGGAGAGAGAAAGTTTGGCTTGGCAGGGCTTTGTACGACGGCGCCCAAGATTAATATTCCTCTCATGAAACGTTCTCGGACATGTGAGGCGACTCCATAAACCGTGCCGGGGTTAATGCACGGTACTAAATCTACACCAAATCTCAGGCTGAGCGAGAGGGGGGGAAACGTTGTATCATTCCCACCTCTTCCCCTCACCTGACACTCCTGCGGAACCTCGGAGCGGCAGACGCTATATTAAAAGCTCCGCCGCATGTGATACGGCTCAATTCAGAGGGCCTTGTTCGCTTAACCGTCCCGAAACGAGAGTGGTGCGGTCCTTAACTTGACTGAGTAAGGCACATGAATTACACATAATAATCAATACAAATGTGGCCACTTAATGCTTATGTTCAGGTGCTAATGAATATTCATTTTCTTTGTGCTTCAGGCATTCGTTGTGGTTGTAAACCCATCAACGAGAAAGGGCAACCCAAAGGTGAATAAATCAGAGCATTACATAAAAACAAGCGTGTGTATGATGTGAGTCAGTGCATGATCGAGCCTCGTACGGAGAGCGTGTGAATTACAGAGTGCGGCAAGTTTTCAAAAAACCATATAATCCGGACAAGTGCATTAATTCAGAACATCTCGCACGCTTGCCTTTACTTCTCTCATGTGTGAAGAAATCTTTAAGCAAGACGTACTTTTTTGCATTTCTATTAAACACAGCTAGCCATTCAAAGAAACTACAGTACATGAAATCCCTCCCTCGCTCTTTCTCTCTGTAGCCCTGGATGTCATTTACATGAATCGTATTGCTCTTGCCAACCTCGAGTCAGACCCCATTTACGACGCCCTTTATTTCTGCAAAAGACTAGCAGACTTCCTGACCCCCTATCTCATTTCTCTCTGTCGAGGTTAGTGTGATGGCTAGCGCGTTCTGGACGGGAGAGGACATGTCTTACAAGGTGGACGGTAAAAGCAAAATCAAGTTGGTTCTAGGGCCTGTTAGTACAGTGCGTTTAAGTTTGCGTTTGACTGACATGACGGCTCGGCATGAAAGGATTTCTGCCGCTACAGCTGCTGTGGTTTTGTGGACTTGACAAACATAACCCTTTCTTTTCACTATTGTTTTTCCCCTCTTTTCTGATGCTCTAAGTCCAATAACAATGCTATTTGGGCTAGCTGAGGCAGCTGCATATTTGTCGTCCCCCCTTTCTCTTCCCCTCCTGTTCCTCCATTGTGTGTGATCTCAGTGTCTGGGACAACCGGTTTGATCCCCTATGCGAGAGTAATTTGCCAGTAGCCTTCTGTTTCAGAGCCCTGATAGGGATGAGCCCCACCTGGAGAAAAAAAGACCCAACTTCCATTACTTGTGAGCTATTAGAATTTTTTTTAAAGTAGCTTCCGATCATATAAACATTAAAACAGTGTGTAATCCTGGCAATATTGAGTCATTTAAGCCACCCGCTCATGGGAGCTGTAGTTTACAGTGCCCTGTCATTGTTTTCAGTGTGTAGTCAACACAGCGGATGGTATCTGAGAAATAGTCCCGGCCCAGCCGAGGAGATCTTACACCGCCAGCGGCATTAATTAACTCCTCATGCCTGTCAGAAGTAATAGAGAGCAACGCGTTTAAACACATCAACAGGGCGGCTGGTCATAAAGTGAGAAAGTTGGGCGAAAAACAGACTGAGCTCTACGAAGTCCGTTGCTGAACCAGCAGCCAATGAGCCTTGTTAAAACAAGGAAGGGTTCGGATTTCACCTCCACTTCTAAAGCATAATGCAAAAATCAAACCCTGGTCCCCTTCCAGGAATCATATAAAGGTTGAGTGAATCTGGAATACAGTTATGCAATTAAAAGCGGTGGGTGGGGCAATTTAGTCGCAATATTAATATAATTTGTGCATATGCACACAGTAAACCCTCAAAACTAACACTTTAATCCCACCCACTTTAAAGCTGTCAATCAAAATTGCCCTCTTTTTCACCTACAGCTCCACCCTTCCTGACGGGCGGGCCAACTTCACAGTTCTACTGTATCCAAAAACAACTCCGCCTGAAACCCGATCCCGTGCGCCACTGAGGATGCAGACGACATGCAGACTCTGAAATTTTGGGGCTGCTTTGCTCACAGTGTTCGTAAGTAAATCGAGCTTGGCCCCGGCATCCTGAGGGGGCCCCCCATTTTAACAGTACACAGACTCAAGCCCTCAATTAGACTTCTGTGAATACACTTACAGGCCACACTGTTTACCTTCATTTCTCAACATTTTAATGGGATCCAGTGCAAATTCAAATAAATGAGCACTTCACATGATGACTCCAGGCCTTCCTACTGTTTATCTACTACGACCTTGGTGCCACTTGCATCAGTCAGAATGCTTAACAATAAAGACGGCCCTGCTGGCCCGGGGCCAGTGTGAGGGAGTTCTGGGCCAGTTGACAAAACTCAAAATATTACTTTTGTTAATCTTGTACATCCATTTTCTATCCTTTGAAACCTTAAACACTAGCCAATACTAGCTGGCTAAATTAGCAAAAAAACGTTTTGGAAGCATCAACAAAAATGTGCCAAAAAAGTACAAATCAAACAAATGTCAATCATTGTATTATATGCAATTGTTATCCAGCAAACCAATGAATAGATTTACGTTACAGCTGTATAACTTTTCGTGCAGAAAAAATATATAAAAATCTTGCACACTACCCAAACTTGAAAATCACAAAAAGTATTTATAATTAGCAATGTTTAAGTCAAACATCCTCAATATAAGAAAATGGAGAGAAAAAATGTTTTAATGAAATAAAATTTGTAGTAGTAGCTAATCTAAAACTATACTGTTTATATATATATATATTAAAAACAAAAACAACATCTTTTGTAGTGGGGCCAAGTGAAAAGTTTGGTAGGGCAAGTAAATATGGGCCAGTTTAAAAAAAAAAATCCTTACTGATGAGCCCTGGTCAGACATAAAAAAAAAAAAAATCATCTGGTACCAAAGAGGAAGGAGTCCTCAGTGTGTGGTCACTTTAAGAAAACTAATGCTCAACAAAAGCAAAGCTATAATTTATACCCGCCTGCCGGACAAAGCCTGGAAAAGCTGGTGGAATGTTTGCGAGCTGCCTGGATACTCCTGGAGAAGCAGGGTTTCTTATTGACGCAACGGCTGAGAAAATAACACTGGCTTGTGTACCAAGCCCATGACCAAATATCCTTTTATCAGAGAGTCTGCTTATACCCCAAAAGAGCAGGGAAAACAGATGACCAGACAGCAAGCTAAACAGAGAGAAAGGAAGTGAGTGAAAGACAGATAAAAGAGAGTGAAGGGAGACGGAGAGACCTCCTCTGCCATGTTCTCTCCTTTTCATTTCATTTACATCCTGTCACTCATGTGATAAAGTGGCTACATGAGACTATTGAGAGTAAGACAAACTACAGCCCAGGTCACAATGTGCATCAACAGTCTGCGCCCCCGATACCTCTCCATCTGCTACCGTCCTGAAGCCTGGATCTCTTTCAAGACGAGAAAAAAAAACTTTCCGTCTTCTATGAAAGAAGGGCCATCTGGAATTTTCTGCAGAAGGTCCTTCCCTGGTACAAAAATTTTAAACCAATCCGGCCAGGCGTGCGGAGGCCCGTAATGGCTCTGACATGTCCCTGCACTATGACCTCATCAGACAGCATGCAGAGCCAGGGCACAGAACGGTGAAATTCCACCAGAAGGTTCCATTCGGCCCATGATGTCTATCCCGACACATGTAGGATCGGCGATTGGTACTCGAGAGCGCGCTAGGCTGAAGACTCGCGTCACCAGCCCACTAACGTGACAGGTAGCGGGGTTTGTAATTGGAGCCGATCAGTAAGCCATATGCCACTCGTCTCCTAGTGCCAAATCCCCGCCCCCGCCACCCCTCTGATGCTTGGCACACTCTGGCTCCTACGGAAAAAAAGCCCTCCACTTCATTAAGAAAGTAAACACAAGTGCTGTCTGAAGTGTCTAATTAGTCCCCTAATTACTCCCTGCTCGTTACTAATGCAAATTAGATTACGCTGCTTAACTTCATCGTGTCCACAATGCCGCTGTTAATTGAGGCCTTTTGAAATTAAATTACTCGCTAATTAGCATATCAAAACCATTAATTCTGTGCCAGAGAGAAAGAGAAAAAAACAACAACAAACGCCAAGTTTTGCTAATGAGTTTTGCTAATTGAATATGTACGTTCAATATTGAGTTTTTGCCAGCCGGGCCTAGCTCAAGAAGCTACTTAGCCACTTGTGCGAGCGAGTTCAAAGGGAAAGGAAGCCAGTCTTGCGCCGTTTAAGGCAGCACTCGAATGTTTTGTCAATATTTTCTTGTTACGAAGCACGAGGGTAACGCTCGGTGAATGAAACAAATACGCCTTTGATAGTAGTAGACATTTAAAAAAATGCTAAAAACTATGGAATGCATGATACGTGTATTTGTTACGTATGATACGTATGTATGTACACTACCATTCAAAATAATTGTTTTTTAAATTGTTTTTTAAAAAAAAGCCTCATTTGCTCACAAATTCTGCATTTATTTGATCAAAAATACAGTAAAAGGCTGTAATATTGTGAAATATTATTTCAATTAAAAATAACTTTTTATTATTTTTTATATATTTTTTAAAGATGTAATTTATTCCTGTGATGGCAAAGCTGAATTTTCAGCATCATTACTCCAGTCTTCAGTGTCACATGATCCTTCAGAAATCATTCTAATATGCTGAGTTGGTGCTCAAGAAACATTTCTTATTGTTATCAATGTTGAAAACAGTTGTTCTGCTTAATATTTTTGCAGAAACTCTGACACATTTTTTTCCAGGATTCTTTGATAAATAGAAAGTACAGAAGAACAGAATTTATTTCAAAGAAATTTTTTAACAACCCAAACTTTTGAAAGGTAGTGTATGGCGACATGATAAAAGTCTGCTATTCTTGGATTAAGCTTGTATAAATCTTAGAAAGTGGCTTTGACCGGAGAGCTGATTAAGGAAAAGATCATAATTAAAATGATTAATTATTGTAAAATGCTATGCAAGCTTTTCTATTTTTCTCAACTACAATCAAATGTGAAGATCTCATCATCAGTTTCACCACATTAAAAAAAACTTCCAAACTTTTAACATTAATTTCTCTCATACCTTCATAGGCAGATGTCCATTCAGAATGAATAAGCCTTAAGTAAAAGTTCACGCCATTAATTCATGTAATCTACAGAGGCGACGAAAGGCTTAAGAAATCTCAAGAGTCGTTTTTGCTTTAAATGTAAACGGCTACGATTAAATTTAACACTTCCCTTTTCGGCACCCCACCCCCACAACCCAATATCCATCCAATAAGGATTTCTGAAAGACTCCATTCAGTGCTCTCAAAGTCTCATTTTAATACTATCTCCAACTTCTCATTTGAATATGGACCTAATGGAAGAGGTGTAGAAGAGAAAAGAAATTGAATAGTGAAATTGAGAGGTAGCCACACAAAAAATTAAATAACCGTGATAATTAGATGTGAAGATATTATAATTTCTTTACAAGGATGCATTGAAAATGCTGCTCTACAACATTTGGCCTAATTGTCAGAATTACCATATTAACCAGTTACCATTTGAGTAAGTTGATTAAAAAATTGATTATTCGTCTATTTCTTTTAGGAGTTTCTTAATCAAAATCTAACATCCTTGAAAAATTAATTTGAAGCCCCTCTTATCAGTTAATTAAATCTGGTTGGAAGTCATTTTTCTGTGAAGCGTGATTAGACAGCGCACTGTTCTGTACTGTTCAGGCCGCATGACGTTAGAAAACTTTTCAATGTCTCATCAAACATTCAGAAATAAGAAGAATAGAATTTCTTTGAAGGGCCGTCTCTTCTCTCATTCTTTTTTTTTTCTTTTTCCTTTTTTAAACTATGCCTTTCTGATAAATTACGCTATAGCCGAAAGATCTCTCACTCTCATTAACACATTCTCATTACCAGGCAGGAATATAAGGAAAAAGGAAAGAAAAATAGAGAGTGTGTGTGTGTGTGTGTGTGTGTGTGTGTGTGTGTGTGTGTGTGTGTGTGTGTGTGTGTGTGTGTGTGTGTGTGTGTGTGTGTGTGTGTGTGTGTGTGTGTGTGTGTGTGTGTGTGTGTGTGTGTGTGTGTGTGTGTGTGTTGGGGGACAGAACGAGAGAATAATACTCTTGTAGGATGGATGACTGTATGGAATTATTTCCTCATATAATCCGGCAGAGTGTGCAAGTGTGTATATATATTTGAGGTGTTTTTGAACTGCTGTCTCGGCTGGAGGTGAACCTTTAGCCAAATTAAAGAAAGAAGAGAAGCCAAAGATACAAATGTGCTTTACAGACAGGAGAAAGAAAAAAAAAAAAAAAAAGAGTCACAATCTCTTGAGAAAACTCACAACTCTCCCCTAGAAAAGAAATACAAAAGCACTTAGAGCACAAAAAAAAAAAAAGAAGGAAAAAAATCAGCTCTTTTTATGACCCTTTTAGGTTTTTCTGAGCAACTCTTAACAGTACGCCATTCCAGATTCCTCAGACAGAGGATCTAAGAGGGGCGATAAGTCATATTTGACAAAGTAAAGCTTAACACATATTTCATTACAATAAAATACATTGTAATATCAATATCTTTGGAACGTCTCTGTGGACAAAGTTGTCAAGAAGATAAGACAGTGCATGTCAAGAGTCGGGTGGGAAGGAGGATTCGGCTGGAGAAGCGCGTTGCTCTGAAAGTCAGCCAACACACACGGAGCTAAAACGATTTCGCCAGACAACCTTGGGATAAGCTGCTGAGGACGACACATTAATATACTAAGATAAAACAGGTGATGAGACACTAATTCTATTTTTTACTGGAATAGCCACATATATTTTCTTTCATTTCCCCCTCCTCCTTATGCATTATGCTCATTCTTTATCTGTAAAATAGGGTGGCCAACTAATCAGAGCATTTATCAAATTCCTCACATTTTAGCGTTTATTTTGGGGGGTTTCCATAACACGGAGTACAGGCCGCTGTAGAGTTTCCAGAGCTCAACTGACCACACGCAAACCTTTGTTTTTGGGCCTATGAGTCTTACTGACCACAGCAGTGCATAATAAACCCTGATTCGGAACTAAAAATACTATTGAATGTTCATCGAAATGTTTGAAACCTTAACAGAGGGCAGCCAGGCCACTCGTCATTCACATCGAGGTGTGAGTGAGGCCACGGGTTTCGCTTCCTACAGGGAGTGGGTCAATTAGTCTGATTAGGTGTTTATTGAATGATTGGGGGATGCTGATTACTCCGCTGAGGGATTCGCCTTACTGGCAGTCAATCAAGAGAGCCGCTCTGGTTGCTAATACAGCCACCTCATGGGGTTTGTTCGTCTCCTTCTACATCTGACCTGTCAAATTTTCAGAAAAGCTATATGTGTTTCAAAAACAATTAACCTTTTGGACAAGGTGGAGAGAAAAGTGAAGAGACTGGACAGGCTGAAAACCTCACCTCTTCGATATCATTATCGCCGATACATTTCAGAAAAAAAAAAAAAAAAAATAGCAGATCCTTATTAGGGCTCCTTATGAACAGGATCAGACTGGTTTTCATAAACTAAATCCAAATTCACGTCGCCTAGAGGGTTTAGACTTTATTTTGTACTGCTTTTTCTTCTCTGGGATTTTTTTTTTTTTTTGCATGGGGGGTCGTGAGGGACAAGCCATGGCTGTGTTTTTGAAATTAGCCATGGCAAGCTGGTGTTCGGAAAGTGATTGCTCTAAACCGCGGAGTGTTACCAGGAGGGACGGTGGAGGTTCGTACTCGCAGACGTCTCAGCTTAATAGCACCCAGGAGATGTGCTGCGACTGAGGATTTCTGGAAACTTCTCTCTGGCCAGATTTTTTACAAACGCCCAGCACAAAGCCTCATAAAGAAACTCACTCGTCAGAGATGTCGAGTTCAGCCTAACTCGCCGCTGTAATCATTTCCTCCTTCACTTAGACTCTGGCTGTCCAAAAACTGTATCAAAAATGTGACCATAAAATTATGTATCCACACAATGTAAATAAATAATTTTCTATATTATTAACAGGCTTTAGAGTATGTTTTTTATGCACTTGTATTGTAGGCTTGTTTTGCTGAGCTGATTGCTTTGAAGCAAATCATAAAATTGTGTTAGTCCTTGAAGGAATACTGCATTTGTGTTTTTATCCATTACTAACAGATTGTAAATGCTTCAAAAGAAATCTGAGGGTGAGAAGAAACAAAGGCAAAAATTTGTCATAGTTAAAAATGATAGAAGAGAATAGCTCACCTGTGGACAGTGGTCATATTGCCCTGTTTCTTCTTATCTAGAGATTTCAAAAACATTTTTCTCCAATTGTTCTTCTACCTGCGGGAACTGAATTAATTTTTTTTTTTTTCTATGAACCGAAACAGCAATTATGACAACCAAACACTTAACAAAAGATCACAGAATAAAAAGTCCTTCCTCACAACCTATTCAAAAAACGCAGACGTGAAAATGTCTGAATGTGATAAAATGCCGCATGCGAACTCTTTAAACAAATTTAATCAGGTTTTAATACAAGGAATAGGTTTACATCTGAGGCTTCAGCCTTTCATCCGCTCACCATTTTATCTGATAAAAACGATCGCTTGATTGAAAAGAAATGAAGTAAAGATTAGGTATGCTAGTTTCAAAATTAAGCATACAGTCACAACACCTTTCTATCTGGAGTTATCTGCAACTTTTATCATGTAGATTCCTTTAATAAAATCCGGGCACGGGTCATGTCAGGAAAGGTAATTCAAATTGAAAGTGAAAAATTACCATAGAATGCCATGTCATCCCAATATCACAGCAATGCAATTCCTCCCCATAAAAAAGCGCATGTGTGTGGAGGAACATGAATTTGGCCATCATTCCTTTTTTAATTAAAGCATTCGGTCCCCTTTCAACGAGAGTTCAAGGATGCCAGGAGACTAATTAATTTGAAAAGGCAAGATGTCTGCGCACAAATGTCTTCCGACACACAGATTTAAAGAATATGGAATAAGAGAGAGGTAAGAAAGAAAGAGGTCGAGAGGTCGCACCACTTCAAGTCGCCCTGGTGTCATCCAGTGATCAGAGTTGAAAACAAACCAGTGCTGGAGTTCGCCTTTTCGGTATGTGGGTGGGAGCAAGTGTGAAAGCCTGGATAAAGCCTCTCAAAAAGCTGCAAAGAGGACATCAATGGAAAATAGCTCAAAATTGCTCATCGGTTTATTTATTTATTTAGCTAAAGCTAACTTGGTTCAAATGATATCACTATATAGTTGGCCATGGATACCGGCAACCATTAAAGCAGCGCTATGAAGTAAAGTATATTACAGCTATGCTGAAGTACAAGACACACACACACACACACGTCAGCTTTTTGTAAACCTGCAATTTTAAAAGAAAAATAATGAGGATAGACTTGTAGGATTTGCATCTCTCTTTCACAAACACTTTTATACACATGCAACATTGAAATACGTTCCTACAGTACTGGAAACAAAAACATTTTAATTTAAATACAATACTTTTTCTGCTGCATTATCACTGTAAAAGTAAATACAGGAGGAAATATGCCCTATAATTATTTAGTCCTTTTCAAATTAAATAAGTGTGAATGAAAAGTGAATTACATTTTATAATATAAATACATTAAAATTGACAAAGCACCTTTTTTGTTCACACCTTTCTTTGCCATGCAACAGAATAAAAAAAAAAAAAAAGACTGTGGAGGTGAATTAAAAAGTGAGTGGGTGAGAAAACAAAGCACAAAACTTATTCACTCCTGTGGAAAAGTCCTGGACAGGAGTGCTAATCCTAGGTTTAGTGGCTGGGTTATTTCCCAGGGAAGAGGGGGTATGGACGTAGAATCCCATTACAGATGTCAGCCAACTGGCAGTGACCGCGAGGGCAGACATCATACTGGTACAGAGCCCCATCGTGCCCCCAACCTACCGGCAAGAAAAGCTCAACCGGTATGAAGTCTGACCGGCTACCCTAACCCATCCACCCCTCCTTCCATCCGCGACCCCTCTGAAGGAAAATACTCTTCCTGACTTCTCCCGCTAGCGCTCCGATGAATGGAGAGTGAGGGGCTGTCTGTGAGTGTGTGAGTGTGTTAGTGTGCGTGTGTGTGAAGGGGGGTTACTATACAATTATTCAGATAACAGCTGGGGATAATATAGTGGCAGATGTCTTCTGGTCAACAATGCTCACAGACCACAGCCGAGAGCAAAAGGCAACTCTAACCAACGGTTAGCAGCGCTCATCACACACAATTTTAAATGGAGTAAGAACAGAAATCAATCTTATTTTCTTCTTAATTTTTCTGAAATCTTAAAATTTGCTCCTCCTCCTGAGCTATTGTTAAATCTTTGATTTTTAATTAAAAACAATTCAATTATAAAATCACAACAATACACTTGTTTAGAATATAACCAATTAATCAAGTTTTAGATGATATAAATATATTTACAGGTTTAAAAAGATTTTTATATATATTTCCATAAAAGCTTCTTGAAGTGATTTTTCCTGTGTTTTAAAGCCCTCGCGTTATTTGGCAAGTGATGGTTAGCGCTAGATAACATGCTTTTCCTGCAGCGCGAGTGTGTTGCGCTGCGCTTCCCGCACTCCTCACCCCCCACCAAGACAAGACACTTCACCACAACAGCGTCAGAGAAGAGGAAAAAAAGACAAGTCCTTACACAACACAAAGAAATGCATGGATTTAGGTATTTATAACATGACATACATTCTGAAAATGTGATTTTCTTTTAAGAAAATGCAAAGTGTCTAAAAAAAAGTTAACTCCAGGAAGGACAGAAGAAAAAGCATCAATCAAAAATGGAAAGATGAATCTGATTGTTTTACACATGGTTAAAAGATAATTCTGTCATAAGATGTATCACATTCGTCCGTTTCAAATGCAAATAACTTAAGTAGGCATCCCCTTGTTACCCATTACTAATACCATAAAAGAAACCAACACTCCTCCATTCCACTGCTACTTTACGGATTAGCGAATGAAAATTAGATGCATTTATATGGTTATTACTTATATGGTCACACAGTGGGGAGGGGGATTTATCCAAGCATACAGTGCAGCACCAGAATCTCCCTCAGGAACGAACCGCTCGCACCTTCGGCAGCTGGGGGTGGATTAGAGTTTTAAACCCGGACTAAGGTTTACTGTGGCCGGCAACACTGACAGGAATTCCTCCCGCCGTTGCCGCCAAACAAAGCCGGGCAACGCAGCGAAGAATAAAACATCAGAGGTTTTCTCCTCTCCTGTTTAGGCAGAAGTTTTCAGTAATCGCAATCGCTGTTTTGAGAGCTTAGCATTTGGCGTCACGAGTGGGATTTTATCAGCGATAGAAGCGAGAAACAGAACTGGGCTTCTCTCAAAAACTTTACTAAGACTCATTCAAACAAGCCGCAGCTGTCACTCTGACATCACGTCACGTCTTTTGTGACAATTCCGAAAGTTTGCTCCCATCTTTCCCAAAGAGCTTTACTGATGCGGCTGCTTCTCTGATGGACATGATGGCTTGTCAGCGTTACGCTGGGGTTTTTAAAATATACAGCAAGTCGCATTATAAAGACCTTCGTGGAGGGGGTGAAGGCTCGAGGGGGGAAGACGGCGGACTGAGAGAAAATCCATAACACAAATACAGCTGTCAGCTGGAACGCAAAGTTAGCAGAAGCAGCTTCGGTGGCCACAGGGAGCAAGTTTATGACTTCAGCTTACATCCTCCCTTAGACACTATCAAGGCTTCAGTGATCAATACACAGTGTTCTTCATCACACCAACAGGTACCTGAAACCGTTTCAGGCAAAAAAGGCCAGTTGTAACTCTTTCAAGCAGGTATCCACATGTGACTGACCATGCAGTGCACTAGTTCACTTTCCATCCGCATCTGCAGCTCCGAGCTGCCAATAATCTCTCCTGAGGTGCTCGGCTAATGGATATAGAGAAGTAATGATCAACGCCTCAGACTCAAGTACTGTCATTTCCGTCCAGTGATCACCCTGCTTTTCCTTCTACCGCATTTCCCCAGCTCATCGGAAATGGGCCCTTCCTCTCTCTAAGCAAACGCTAGGGTCATTCTTTAAGACAGTCATCACCTCATAACAGCCTGGCACTCTCCCGAAACCCGGCGTGAAGCCTCCCCACACAGGAAACCTTGTGCGCGAAAACCAAAAAAATGCACAAAAAAAAAAAATGTGCCACTGAGGTCACGGCGAAGAGAAACTGTGCTTAAGAGTTCAAGTGGAGAATTAAATTCACATTGGAAATAAACACACAAAAGAAAACAATGTCCAGCAGCATCTTCAGCTGACGGATCGCCGAGACAGCATTTCCGCGCTGCAGTCTGGTCTCTCTCAAAGTTGAAACGGTTAACACCAGACCTTCTCGATATCTAGCTCACCTAATCAGATCAACATTGTCATCTGGAAAACATCCGTCACTCTGGTCTCTCTTTTCTTTTGGGTTTTTAATTTGCAGATGCTGAAGTTGGTTGAAATTGCTTTAGTGTCATTTGTAGTGTAGTTAGCTCCTTTTTTCCTCTTTCAAGGCTCAGAGTTTGAGGAGAAAATGACACCACTCTCTGACTAGTAATAAAAGCAGCCCTCAACTGTCTAAAAACGTGCATAATTTATTATTCACATACACTGAAAAATGCTCAGCCTTGCCGTTCCACCAAATAACATCTTCAATTAAAACCACATGTTTAATCTACGGCTGGTGCTTGCTTGCTTGCTTGCTGCTGGTCAACGCCAGAGCTGATGCGTTCAAAGACGCAAACGAGCGTAAAAATTACAGCCTGACCTTTCACGTAAGGTCGGCTGAAATATGAAAGGGAGAACGTAGGCATGACATATTTCACACAAACATGTTTCGGAGAGCACAAGTGGCCAAAAGTATGGTTGACAAAAAATAATCCTAATCAGTTAGAGATGGATATGTATTGCTCTTCAAAATGCTTTAGCTAAAAATGCACTTGTGTGAAAACTAACATTATTTTTGGAACGGTAAAAGAGTTTAATGGTTGAAATGCTATGTGAGGGTCTAAGGGACAGTGCTTCATGAGAACAAGAGTGCTTTGTGTTAAAACCACCCATGATATTGAAAAACTTAAATTTACCTCTAAATCACTTCACTGAGGCTCATCTGAATTTGAAAAGAGCACACACACACACACACACAAAGCACTAAATGCTTTTTGCACAGCACACACAGACATGTATTTGCATAGCAAGAAACTGGTTGTTCAAATAAAGTTTCAATCACCAAATGTTCCTGAAATATGCATCAAAAAGCAACATGCCTGAATGCACACCTGGCATCAGGTTAGGCTCAACATCAACGTCCAAAATAAACACATTCTCGACCTTCTCTACCCAGAAAAATACCCACAGTGGGCTGAATACCAGCCTGCCATGCAATCCACACATTCATCAAAATAATGTATTTGAAAGACCTCCGAAAGGTTTGTAGTCTGCATAAACATGAAGAACAACATAAAACCCAGTCACTTATCACAGAAAAAGTGATATATCAATTATAACCTGAACTCTACGGTAGCCTAGTGTCCACCGTTAGAAATAAAGTGCTAAAACTATCGGCTGAGGTGTAGCTGTTGCCGCTTGCAGCTGCTTGACGGCCATGCAAATAACTAAATTACCCACTTTACTGCCATTTTAATGCCCTCCCTGAACGAAATGCCATATTCTTTGTCAACTTCATGAATTATCGCTTTTACTCTATAAGCACATAAAACCATTCAATCACTCTATTCATCTAACACACAAGCAAATCAAATGGAAATTGTATTCATCACTTTATGCTTATGTTCATCTACATTTACACATGTCACATTTCAATTAGCAGGGAATCTGTTCATCATAAGAGGCCATATATCAAAGAACGGACATTGTAGGAGCACACAAGTGCAGCACTGAGACAAAAAAAAAAAAAAGTGTTTTAGTTCAAGAAAAATTATTCTTATAAAATAAAACATTATTTTATGAAAGTAAGCTTTCATAAAATAAATTTCAAATGCTGTTTAAATGCTGTTAGTAATAATGAAGATGAATTAATTAAAAGATTAAACAAATTAAAAATGTCAGAAACACTTTATGACATCAAAGTAAATCATTTATCATTCTCTTTCAATGGTCAAAAAATGTTCATCTTATGATTTAATATACGTTTCCATTGTGCTGTAAATGCCAACAGTGATTTAAGGCAACATTCACGTATACTTTCCATGAGATTTAAATTAATCGTGTCAAAAGCTTTATCAGTCCTTAATAACATGAGATTAACACACTGCAAGATTATGAGGATGATGAGGTGTAGGCTACATATATATATATATATACATTTTTTTTCATTAGCAGGAAAAGACTGAATATAGATTTATTGTTAAAAACCAAGTACAAAAAGAGTGTGAATTACTAGTGTACTTGGTTCAACTCCTGAACTGTAGTTCCCTCTGCAGACTTATTTTTAATGCCCACATTAAAATTGTTGCTAGTTTGTTTTGTTTTAGCTTTACTGTTGTATCTGAGAGAGAAACAAACAGTGCTGATTTGATCACGAAATGAACAGCAAGCCATTAAACATATGGTTTAAAAATAAAAGATTAATCTTGCTCATGCATCTGTGTAAAAATTAATCCCTAAATACAGATATTAAGTTTTGCATCACTGAAGTTAGTCAGCAATCTGTCTGTTAACTCATAAAGGCGAGGCTAAAACTGACCAATTAAAAAAATATATATTTTATTACAATTTTTGATATGCAAAGTTAATCATTTTTCATCAGTTTTTAAATCTGATTTTGCATCTACCTTACTCACTGTATCTCGCGGCAATTGATGCATTTGAAATCACACTCATTTAAGTATAATAATAATCAATACATGCTGAGTTAATCTTATTTTTATATCTCTTTTATTTCATTCGTTAAATTTTTGTATTTCATTGTCTCATTAACACACCGCCAATAGACCCTAAAACAACAACAAACTTCAATGCGTTTCATTGATTTTTTTTCTTTTCACTTTCTGCTATAATTTTAAAACGTTAAATTATTATTCTATTAAACGTATGAATCAGAAGGCATGGGTTATTTGCATAAGATCAAATCACTATCTGCTGAGGGCCTGTTAAAAACAATCAGCTACACGGAGAATTAAAAAAAAAGTAGCTACATCGAGCCGCTGTTTAACTTTTTAGTTTACGTGTATATTTCGATGCTGTTTATTAACTTAAACGGTTTACACGAGAGGTTTATTGGCAAAGGCCAAGCAATATATGATTTCTACATTTCTGTGGAAGAATCATATAGTCTTTCAAATGTAACCAAATGCACACTAACATATATTTATTTCAAGTTACTTTATCTGATCTGTCAAAACAAGTCCTTTTTTCATTTGATAATATTTTAGAGCAGGTGATATGTTCAAACTCTGTTGCACATGCTCAATAAACTTGTTATAATCTTTTTCACTATCGAGGTTCATTTTTATCTAAAAACCCTACTAGGTTATTACAAATTTATTTAATAAAAATGTGTATGTCTCTAATTCATAATCGCGTATTATTCTTTTGTGGAGAATAATAACACGCTTTCATCTCCGGTTCAAAAGTTTCACGTAAAAAGTTAAAAGTTGTCAAATGTATTGTGGTACTGAGAGCCTTAGTATCACATTTGCAAAACATCTAAGAAAATACACTGACTTTTTTTTTTTTTTTGTTCTTTTGATCTGGTGAAGTGTGTGAGATAACGCGTCCGTGCGTTCAAATCTGGGAAACATGTTAATATTAAAATCGCTTAAGAAGCGAGGCGCAAAGTACACGAAGAAAGAAAGAAAGAAAAAGAAGAAGTAAAAAAAGTGGATATGAACCTGTTAGGATATTGTGAAGAACTCTACTTTCACTCTACGGCTGGACCATGTGGATGTGTCGCTCCAGCTCTCGTGAATGTCCCAGTGATTCCAGAAACCTTCTGAAGAGCAACGCAAAAAGAAAAAAAAAAATCCTGTTCTATTGAGTGATGTCTTCAGACCATTACTTTCAACGACAACTGTCTTTATTAGTCTTCCTTTCCTTTTTACTGGCTTCCTCTCTCAGACTGGTCACTCAGTAGGGTGATAAGTGGAAACAATAATCGTGCACTAGCTCAAAGGCTGCATGGTCACAGCGCTCCTCAAAGTTCATGAAGAACAAGCACGCGGCTCTTTACGCCTCCTCGTCGCTTCAGGTCTTCCCTCTTTCTCTCTGTTAATCACACGGTGAGTTTTCCTAAAGTCCCAATAATGCTTCTCGCTGGAGTTTTTGGCATCTCGTCTGTTCCTCGCTCATTCGCAGAGAAATCAGTGTTGAATTACTCCGCTTGTGTCTTGTGTTGGCGATGTGTTAGGGGACAGTTTGGTCTACCGTAATACGCCTAGAACGGGCGCGCGCGCACACATCTTCTGCGCTGCCGCCGCTTGCAGCACAATAGAAAACCTCGCGCGCTCCAGGCGCTGATCTCTTCACCTGCGCGCGCATCGATGGTTTAGTTTGGCCATTGTGGAAGCCGACGAGCAACAGATGTTAGTCAAAGGACAGACTCACCACGGGAACCGTTACCTTATTCCTCATACACTCTTCAGGAAATAACAAGTCTGTTCTTGCTGCTTATCATCATTCAATCATAATTTGGTTTTGTTGTCAATAATAAGTAGTATTATAATTGTTCTAAAATGTGTTGTTTTAAATATTATTATTATACAAACAGTATATTATCATCATCATCAGTGTTATAGGCCTAGATAATATTGTATAGTGCAATAAATGACTTTTATTAATATAATTTATATAATCAACACACTCACATACATAGTATAAATGATTTGTGTGCTATTCTATTAATATTATTATTGAAAATCATCACTCAGGACCATATATGATGTTGGCAAGTTGTTGATTTATGAATCTCACTCCAACTTTTAATGGATAGTCAAGGTGATGCTTTGTCAGTAATCTGTCATCTTATCAAAAATGTTCAAATATGATTTATTTTATGGTCAGTGCCAGTGGAAACTTTCTCTCAGCAAAAATGGCTTTTACTTGAACCATCAAAAAAGTCTTCACATCTCCACTGGACAATAGGATACGACCCCCATTAGTCAAGACATATTCATTAGAAAAATCAATAACCCAAGATGTAGCCATGCCGGCCTAAAATGAAGGCAGCCGGCTCATAGGCTCATAAAACAATGCTGACTTCACTTCTATGTCCTGCCATATGGACCTCAAGTCCTGGTAAAAAAAAAAAAAAACAACAACAACAACAAAAAATGCACTTTAAGGCAGTATTTATAGCTTTAGATTTACCGAAAAATAGTTGTTTGTCAACTTTTTTGAAGTTACACTGCATGTACAATCACTAATCTGATGAGGAATTTTGCACATAGATTGAAAATGAAAACACTTTAGAACTAAGCTTTATATTTTAAAGGACAAAAGAAGGTCCTAAAATAACTTTTGTGTTTATGTGCATGTTTGCAGTGTTCCCCATCAGATTAACATGATTAAACACACACACACAAACATAGATTTACAAAACTTGTTTGCCTCACGCACATGGTCAAGCATGACAAAGTCTGCGCTCCAGATCAGATTGGAAAGATGGACAGAAGGAGATTCGGTCTGTTCTCTGTCACGGGGTTAAGATTAAACACTCTTGTGGTTTGGCCATCACAGGCTAATGAGGCACTCATGAAAGGATTACACAAAGAACCCATATGAAGACTGACTCTCTAACTATCCTACAGTTCATCTCACAAGCATACACACCTGCAAACAAGATCACAGCTGGATATACAAGAGATAGATTCAAGTTCAAAGCGATGATCAGTGGCGAATTAAAGATGGCAATTTGCACAAATTTGCCTCAGCCTTTCACTAATAACGTAGCATTGCTTATCTTTTGGTATGTTAAAGCATGGATGCATTGAGATCTGGAATACAGCATGTCTTTTAAATAAAAAGCCCTATTTGCTATCAAACTTTCACATTTTTGAGGGACAAAATGAGTCCATTATAGTTGTACTTCCGTTCACACAGACTCATTAAGCCAGTTTGATTAGTATTGTTGTGACATGCCATCATATGACCATAAGGAGGGTGAATTCTCACTCGGCTAAAGATCTGAATGTTTGTAACCACATCAGTCCTAAAGCTGACATCAAAGCTGCGGATCAAGTCCAGAAGTATCTCGGCTGCACACTGTTACGCTCCCTGAGAACCACCCATGCATACTCAGACACACACATACAGACAAGTACACTGGATTTAGTTGTGTTTTCATCATTTTCACTAAATAAACAGTATATAAAAAGAGGCATATTACATACAGCAGACTCTGTTTCCTCTCTCCTCTGCTGCAGGAATACCACCAGAGCCCGGAGACATGGAAAACAACACATCTATTTACTGTTATTTGTTTACTCGTTCGTCTGTTTGTTATTTTCAGACACTGTTTCTCACTCCCGCCAGGCAATGGGATATTCGGTGATGGTGATGCTATCTGCGTGTGTCTGTTTGCTTGTTTACTTGTTTGTGCTCGCATAATGTCCTTAGGGACCGCAAACAAGACCAACAACGCTGGAAAAATAAAAAAAAAACCTTCACGGTATATGAGGGCATTGCTGGACTACAGCAAGGACACTGCAAGTGAACAAGAGCTATGCAGCCTTTCAGACATATTACAGTCAAAGACAAAGGTGAGTGTCTTAGTCACTGTAATCTAATAACATTCTCTTTTATGAATGAAAAAATAAAAACTCCTCAGCACTTTCATCCAGCACTTTCGATTAACATTTAAGAGCAGGCTTTGTGGTTAATCAGGGGTAATAATTATCAAAGTCGACAGGTAATTAAATTAAACATAATTGGCTACACGAATTGGCTGTTCTACAACATTTTTTTCCCACATAATTAAAAAGAAATATGTCAGTATTCAGAGAGAGAATGGTTTAAAAACAAAAAAAGTGTTTAGTCACACTAGAGAAGTTGATGTTGAGTGTTAAAACTGATATAAAGTAGTTAGTATTGGACTTGTGCAAACAACTTTAATGGAATATTCTGGGTTCAACAGGAGTTATGCTCAGTCGACAGGATGTTGATTACCACAAAAATAATTTTGGCTTATCTTGTTTTCTTCCAAAATGAAAAAAAAAAAAAGTTAAAATCAAGGCTACAGTATGGCACTCAGAACTAAAGTGAATGAGGCCAATTTTTGAGAATTTTTTAAGCATAAATGTGAAATTTTATAATATTAAAAAGATATAGTTGAATTAATATTTAATATTTTGTTATGTTGCCATGACAACAAAGTTTTAAAAAGATTTTCAAGATAAATAAAAAAAGTTATGAGTTCTTAAAATCATGTTAACATGCAATTTGTTTAGGTCTTCTGGCTGTACTATTGAAAAAAGTGAATATTTAACATTTATGGATTGATCCCATTCATATTCCATTTCACTGTAACTCACAATTTAGCTTTATTTAATTAATGAAGTTGGACATTTGTGTGTGTGTGTGTGTGTGCGTTTTTGTGACATTTTAGGACACAAATTTGTATAATGCCATGACATAGGTATTACAAGGAGAGGGTGACTTATGAGGACATTACCCCATGTCCCCATTTTTCAAAAGGCTTATAAATCATACAGAATGAGTTTTTTTGAGAAAGTAAAAATGTGCACAGTTTCCTGAGATGGTTAGGTTTAGGGATAGGGGTAGTTTAGGGTGACAGAAAATACGGTTTGCACAGTAACGCCTATGGAATGTCCCCACAATTCACAAAAACAAACTTGTGTGTGTGTGTGTGTGTGTGTGTGAGTGTGGTTTCAACATTACATATTGTTAATTGTATAACCATCTTGTATTGAACCAAAAATATTCCCTAAAGTCTTCAATATCAGTTGTTATATTAAAAATAATCAATTCAAATGAACAAAAAGTATGGGGTTGAAGAAAATTTTTGGGTTATTTATGTAGGTTTGATGTCATAAGTATTTTTACCTTTAGCGTACCACTAGTTTTTCCTTGCATTTCTGACATGTTGCACGTACGGAAGCCTGCCGCGCCCTCCCTTCTTCTGGAACGCGTTTTGAACCGAGCATCGGAAGTACCGGTGTTATGCCAAATTCTGACCCCCCCTGCCAAATTATTACCCCCCTAGTATTGGAAGGTTTAGGAGTGGGGGAGGGATTAGGATTAGGGGTGGGGTTAGATAAGGCAATCAGGTAGCGATTTCAACGAGGGGGGTAATAATTTGGCAGGGAGTCGAAATTCGGCACGACACCGGCACTTTTATTTTTCCACTTCAAGCACTGGTCATAATCTACATTTAGTGAGACTAAGCAAAAGCTAGGGTCACTTCTGAAATGTGCCAATGGCCAGTGAAAGAGACACTGTGCAACAGATCTCTCCATCACACACACACACACACACACACACACACACACACACACACACACACACACACACACACACACACACACACACACACACACACACACACACACACACACACACACACACAGGCCAACTCAGTTACAGATGACACAGGCCGTTGCCTGAGGATGTAGAGCAGAAAGTTTAGTGAGTGTGTCTGCGTTTATGCTAAACTGTATTTGTGGTATTAAGCTCAGAATGCTTTAATAGCCACGTGGGAGTAATGTAGTAAAAAATGAACACTGTAAAATAAAAAAAAAATAAATAAAAAAAATTATTAGTGTTTACAAACATACCCTAAGGTCCTTACTGGCAAAAGAGATTTAAATAGAATCAATTACCCTTGAGACTTCAGGGGAAAATGGGAAGAAAAAAGTCAAAAGAGCTTTTTAACAGTATAGAAACTGTACCTCAGATGACAGCTGCAAGCCACTGTTTACACCACAAGACAGTGGCAGTATATGCAATACAAATTACACCGTTTGATTGGTGAGGAAGATCATAGACACACCAGCATATTTTCATTAAATCGTCATAAACGTGTTTACAGCCACAGCTGGCTTTGGTTAGCGGGTGTTAAATAACACAGCACGGTATTGTTTACTGCTCCACCGCTGTGTTCTTTCCCTCTTTCTCTCCCAGGTCTTTCCCCTCACACTCGTCTTTTTGTCAACACTGTATCCATCCTCACATAAACCACATGGCCGAGCTGTCTTCGGGGAGTGGTAACCGATCCTAACGGCCCATGTCATGTGAGGAACTTCATCTTGAATAAAGCTGTCAAAAAAAAAAAAAAAAAAAAAACAGATCAGTCGGGAAGGAAAAAAGAGACTGGGATGAGGCCGGCGTTTAACGAGCTGTTTTAAGGTGCCGCGTTTTTCAGACAAAAAAAAAGGGTTCAAATCTTGCCTGGGGCCACTTAGGAGGAGCTGACTGACTCAGCCCGGCCCGGCACAGCTGTAGCCCAGCCACAGAGGCACTGCGAGTGGGCTGAAGTGTCACCTGGCTCCCCTGAGAATATAGTGAGGGGGTGATGGGAGAAGCAGAGGGCTGCGGGATTGTGGGAGGGGGAGAGGAGTTTGCTAAGTTTTCATTCACCGAGCGGCTCAGAGGTGGAGCCAGCGGCGGTACATATGAGGAGAGCTGCAGATCGTACAAAAGGAGGCGGCAAAAGGGCTCTTGTTGAGGCGGTGTGTCTGTACACACACACACACACACACACACCCTCTGCTCTCTTCCTCGGGTGCGATCTTGTATCAAAGCAAACAAATGACATGCTGTCTCCCTCCCCCATTTTTCTTTTTTGATCCAGCATTCACTAAAATGACACTCCATATCTCAACCGACTGACATTATCAATCTTCAGTATGCCTAAATCTTCCGGCCAAACTTGCAGTTCCCAGAGGAAATCTAGCGGCATTGTCCTTTGTTTGCTTTGAGATCCCACAGGAATCAGCCCTGACTTTTTCACTGCGTGAGGAGAGCTGTCACGCAGGCGGCCTGGCACGCAGGATGCTGGGTTAGGATAGGCACTGTCAGCCCACTCAGATTCGCGCCTCTTTCAGGAGCTGTAAGACAGCGCAGGCCGTGGCATTTCCACTCTCAATGCTGGATTTGGCTTCAATATAAAATACATCAGAGTTCTGTCTCCCTGCGCCGGTGTGAAAGAGACATCTGGATCTGATATGAGAGACCACAAGGGGAGCATTTATTGTTGGCTTTTACCTATAGATAGTGTTGACATATTCTTTATTTTATCATTTTTCACAGGAGGGGAGAAAAGAGTCTTTCAGTTTCCACATCTTTGAATGCATCCACAGCATTAACTTAAAGAAAAAAAATCAACTTTCATTATTTTTCTATTGATAAGCCAAAACTAAAAATAAATAACTACAATAACAACATTATTATTTTATTAATAAACACCTACACTATTTATATTTCTATAATAAAACATATATTTTTAACTTTCACTCTATTTCTACTAGGCCAAATCTAATAACACAACATTACAAACAATGGATAAACAAATCAATATTTTATAAAATCACATACATAAAAATTTAATTATATATAAAATATATTTCTATAATAAAAAAATATATTTTCAAACAAAATATAAATATGATATAAAATCACATATTAAATAAATAATATAAAATATAATTCCATATACTAATAAAACATTACTACTAGGCCAAATCTAATAACACAACATTACAAACAATAAATAAACATATATATTATATAAAATCACATACATGAAAATATAATTAGATATAATATACATTTCTATAAAATAAAAAATAAAAAAAATAAAAAAATTATATATATATATATATATATATATATAACTTTCTCTCATTACTAGACCAAATCTAATAATACAAAATCACAAACAAACAATATATAAATATGATATAAAATCACATATATTAAATACATAATATAAAATATATATTTAAAACATATACTAATAAAACATTACTACTAGGCCAAATATAATAATGAAAAAAGCAAACAAACAAAAACAAAAACAAAAACAAACAAACAATGAATAAATATGAAATAAATCACATATATAAAATGTATACCTAGAACCCTGCCTAGTATACAAGTTTTATTAGTATATGTTGTATTATATAATTATATTTTAAATACAATTCTATAATACAACATATACTAATAAAACTTGTATACTAGGTAAAAACTAATAATGCAAATTTAATAAATATATGTAAATTTGTTTGTAAATGTGGATTATTAGTGACCTATTATAATATATATATATATATATATATATATATATATATATATATATATATATATATATATATATATATATATATATATATATATATATATATATATATATATATATATATACATACATACATACATATATATATATATATATATATATATATATATATATATATATATATATATATATATATATATATATATATATATATACATACATATATATATATATATATATATACCCAATAAAAAAAGTTAATATTATAAATGACTGTTATGACGATGACTGTTAATGCCAAATGAGTTTCTTAACACCTCAGTATCCGGCCCTTAAAAAGATGACCGCAAAACACACTCCAAACTGACTGTCTGTATTACGAACAATTTTATAGTTTCAGAACAATTTCAGAGTGTGACTGGTCATCAGTTTGATTCCTTCAAGAGTGAATCCTTGTTTAAATTTTAATCAAAAGTAAATTATTTTCCCTTTTTTCTTTTCTTTCTCTTCCCATCTATCTTTTCCTCTCTCTATCTCTTCCTTCTGCACAGAATTCATGACCTCTGCAATTCTGCTTGTCCTTGAGACCCATAATGAATATTCAGCAGATTAGAAGACAGACATGAAAGTTAACATTAGCCATATATTTAAAAATCCCATATTCAGATAATCCGCATATTTGTCAAAATCAAACATGAGAGAAATATAAGAGGACAAATTACATAATGAGAGGATGGGGATACGTCTTGCGGACAGGGAATTAGATAAAGACACATTTGGCTGAGTATGAAGGAAGGAAATGTCCTTGAAGATGGTTATTGAAATCCTGCCGAACGGACAGAGTTTGCCGTGAACCTCGATCTGATTGTTAGGGGCTAGTGATGAAGATCTACACGGGCGGATGTTTTAAATTTATTTGGTCTAGAGCATGTGAGAAAGTTAATTTGAGTGCCATGTCTTTCACTGTGCCCACATACACACGTTGAAATATCTGAATGAAAGCAAACTTCATCTGTACGTGTGTGTGTGTGTGTCATGTGAGGTTGTCTGGCTTTTCACTTACCACCGATGCCAGTACTAACAACCCCAACCCCCAAAATCCAAAATGCGGAAATGTGCATTATGTTCTCCACACCACTACTTTCATTTCTTCCTGTGTCTCCCCCTGTCTCTGTATCTCTCTCTCCCTCTTTTTCTCATTTACGACGAGTCATTACCGTGAGCACTGGGATGAAAGCTTAGGATCTGGCCGACCCGCTCCCTCTGACTGACGCATATTCATTTAAAAATGAGCCACTTATTACCCGTCCAAACTTTTTACAGCCCCACAGCGCACAGTAGAAGACAGCTTTATTCCCACTGAGCCCGAGTGTGGGCCAGAAAGCCTTGCAGCCTTTGATGGTTATATATGTGCACAGGCCGTCGCCTTGGCAGCCACTCTCAGAAAGCGCGCCATGATTTGTAATGTTACCTTTACAGCTTTAAACTCCATCAAACAGACTTGAGACCTTTTTTACTGGGCTAATGTAGGGTTCTGACATATCATTAACAAATAAATTAATAGATACACATACACACTTGGAAAAATCTGGAGCTTTACAATTTCAGTACTTTCAGATTCAAGATTCATTAATATGACATGTTCATTTTTGTTTTAAGGGAAAGAGAGAGAGAGAGTGTGAGATAATATTCAAGGAAACTTAAAAGCCCATATTTTATATAGAACTTTAGATTTAAAAAAAATAAATAAAATAAATAAAATAAATAAAATAAAAAAAAAAAAAATATATATATATATATATATATATATATATATATATATATATATATATATATATAGATATATATATATAGATATATATAGAACTACCATTCAAAAGTTTAAAACATTTATAATGTAGCAGTTTCAATGTCAAATAAATGCAGTTAATATATTACATTCTAAAATAAATTCAAATAGAAAACTGTTAATTTAATTTGTGATACTATTTCACAATATTTCTGCTTTTACTGTATTTTTGATCAAATAAATGCAACTTTATTGAGCATAAGACACCTAAAAAACATTTAAAAAAATATCATTGACACTGAGTATATATAGTAGCCTCGTTAACACACACACACACACACATATATATAATTACCATATAATAAACATAATTAAAATATAACCATATTTAAGAGTTATATGAATTCAGGTAATTACACATTTGTTTACAATGTTGTCAACTGCACAATGAAAAAATATTAAAAATATACCTCTCACATTCATAAATCCCATAAGCAGCGATAGGCATGAAGAACGAACACCAAACATCTCTAACTAAACATCTTCTTCATTGCTTCAAGCTCGAGGACTTGTCCTTTCTCTCTCTCACACACCTGCTCAAATACAAAGCGCCACACATGAACACAAATGTGTGATACCACTCTAAAATCTAAGTCCACTTTAGATCCCCTCTAGAGGCTGGATCTGAAGGAGCTCACAAGAGAGACAGAAATGAGGACAGTCCTCTGGGTGTGTATGCATACATGTGTCTTTTGTGTATGTAATGATAGAAGGCCCTGTGATTGGCTTGAGCGGCCGGCAGACTGGCAGATTGATTGGTAGATTGATGTAAAGCCCATCGAAGTGCTGTACATCTGTGCTGACTAATGTGGGCCAATCAGGCTGATGTAAACCAATTTGATTTGATTGAAAAGCCGATTGATTGAAGCTAGGACATGTAAGCCATCAGCCAGAGACCAGCAGGGGAAAGAAAACTGGTGTGAAACAGACGGATTTGATTGATTAGCTGATAGATTGATTAAGTGAGGTAGATGCTAAGCTAAAAGAGCCATCGCTGGCCCCTTTATATGCGTTTAACCCCGCTCACACACTAACCTTCAGTCTTTAAGCCGCTCAGCAGGGTCCATTACATCAAGGTGTGAATAATTCATGCCCTGGACGCTGTAGCATGGTGGGTAAACACATGTACACATGTTTAGTTAGACAGAGCAATCTACAGGAGGCAAGGCTAGAATGAAACCTTCAGGGCTTTACATCGCAGCCTGTTTAAACTATAAGAATTCATTTAAAGCGACACCAGAATGAAAATACTGTCATCATGTGTTCGTCGATCCACACCTGTACACTGTAAACCTTAACGCTCATAAATAATTCATTGGTTTGAGAAGGGGAAACTCAAATTAAACAAATTAGTTCAGTATTTAGAACTTTCTTTTTCTTTTGAGTTCATGAAACTGACACACTTAAGTAAACTGAACTTTTTTAATTGTTTTGAGTTTTATGAACTTGTTTCTTTTAATTTCGACAAACTTAAATTTACCTGAAACTGGGCTGGGATTTTTATTTCCTAGCATGCTTTGCCATGACACTCGAAAGGGAGAATAAATGCAAAAATTAATTGTTATATAATGTTTTTTGTGTGTGTGCAAGATTAATGTAAAGTGGGGGATTTAGTGTTTAATGCTTTGATATCCCAATTTAGAAGAGTTTGTTATGTGGTTTTTTTTTTTTGTGGGGGGGGGGGGGTTACCATGATGACGAGTGGAGCATGGGCTTAGATTGAGAACAGGTATTTCATAAATGTTATATATTGCTGTTCTCTTTAGGCAAGTTAAGATTACATGATAATTTTAAGTTTAATGTATGAATGTATGAATTAACTAAAACATTTCAAGTTAAGAGCAATTAAAATGTATGAGTACAAAATTGAAATTCTTTTGCCAACTTTTGCCAAAACACATACATTATATATATATATATATATTATATATATATATATATATATATCCCCAATCCCTTTAAATGGATATTTCACTCTATTTCATTATGAACAAATATTTTTTCACATGAGATATTTTCGAAGAATCACTTGATATGGTTTCCCAAACCAGTCTGAATGATTCATTCTTGAGTTCCACTCACTTACTCAATGAATCAGTTGCAGCACTGTAGGAGCTCTGAGATTCTGATTATTAGTGAATTAATGATTTAAATTTCAAGTTTGTTTCTCATGCAAAGCTTGAATGATTCTTATTTTTGAAAACTGATGAACCAATTTATTTAAAAGTCCCGACACAAAAGAATGATTTGTTCTAGGGATGCCACAATTCTCAATATAATACTGAACCGTTCGGTACGACATCCACGGTTCAATACACGCTTGTTAATTGCGTTTTTTTAGGTTTTACGTTTAAATAATTTATGTGCGTTTTATTTCTCTCCGAATTGACTGTTTGTGTGTGCCAGTAAGTTTACGAGTACTCCTCCCCGTAAATATTCAATCACTATGCTCTAAAGTTAGGGGGCACTGAACCATCATTCCACACTTTAACATGGCGAGCGGCGGTGAAGTGAGGCTACAGTACAAGGAAGCGTCGGCGTCTTTCAAATCCGTGGTGTGGAGACATTTCGGTTTTGCCGTTGAGTATAATCAAAGACTATAGAATAACACAAGACGCGTCACTCGTATTGTTTTGAATGGGAGAAAGTGAAATGCGCAATATGGTGGAATAAGTCCCGCCTTCTAAATAAGAGCCAATCGCCGAATGGTAAAGTCATCGTGTCACTGCAGCAGCCCTTAGAAGCACCGGTTTCTATAGAAACAGTCAGACATTTAGGTCTGTGCATGCGCATTAGCTTGATCCAGCCTGAAAAGTACAGATTTTTTTAGATGATTCCAGCGTTTGGAAAAAAAAAAAAATGAGGCAATTGTTGTCAGATTTCATTGGTGATTTCAAATATGAAATTTTTCATCCCTAATTTGTTCATGATTCAAATCGGATAATGCTACTTTTCTTATGAACCGTCAACATTCCAAGAAGAGCTATGGTACTGTAGATGTCAAGATTTTCAGTGAATCACAACTCTTACAAGTCAAATAACGAATCTTATATTAACTGCGTGGATGTATTTTTAAGTTGTTTTGGATTGCTTTATAAGCTTTAAAGTTCCACTCCCCAAAAGAGTGTTTTCAGTTTTTTTACAGAATAAAAATATGGGCCATACAGGTTTGAACATCAATAGGGTATATATACAAATATAGTAAATAATGACAGAATTTTACATTTTATGTGAACTATCCCTTTAAAATGCACACATGCACTTTAAACAACACAAAACTTTCTTGCTTTTTTATGCATGGCATGGTTAATATTGAAAAAGAAATCTCAGGCATGGGAATTTTCAGCCACACATACATATAAAAAGAAAATCAAGCTTATTATGTGTTATTATTTTACAGTGTGCAGATTCAGATGCTCTGGCGTCTGGAGGCCGGGATCTGTAGCATGTGTTTTTTTCATGTGAGAACGCTGGCCACTTCTTAACTTGTGTTTGTGTTCAGTTGCTGGGTGCCCAGCTGACGAGAGGGGGCCTCAGCAACCATCACCGTCCGCCTACGCCTCATCATGGATGGTTCTGGGTATTATTCTACCCCCCTCTTGTAAAGAACTGCGATCGAGGAGGGGTGGGCACATGAAACGGCAATTAAACCACGATGACCCCCTTCGCCTCCGCAGGTTGCTCTCTCTGTCACGGTGTCGCTGAAAAGAAGACAGAGGATGCAAACAAGCGCACGGCGATGGATATGATACGATGTGTTTCTCCAACAGCTGTAAAACCTGCAAATCTTACAAGCTTCTCAGAGCGTCAGTTGATCCCAAACAGTGCCATCTTACTTTTGTGTACTAACAACAGAATGTATCCAGGGAAGCAGGGCATGTTGGGACGCAAAGGGGCTGTAACAACATCGCAGAATCATCCTTAAATACTGCAACAAGCACTTAGGTTGACAAGCCGCTGACAGAAGCGTACACGATTCAAGCTTAACACAGTGACAGCCTAAACTGAGGTGTGTTCACTCCCTAAGAGTCAGAAGACACTTAAGGGGGAAAAAAAACATTGTGCTAGGTGTGTGATATGAGATGATGTTATTTGTGCACAATAAATGTTTATAGGGATTTATTGCGCTGCTATGACATCCTGGCTGAAAGCTTTCTGTTACTAAACGAGGGAGAATTAACTGTTGCATTGAGAAGCTTTAAATAGCACTAAGGAGGGAGGGAACGCATGGGCAAGGACTTGCACTATGACTGCGTGTCTCATTTAAAGTGCATGTAAAAAATGTGCATATGTGTGCGTATATCCAACTGCAACGATACAGTATAAGAAGACCTTCAAAATTCTGCACTAATGCCAAAGAATAGAGGATTAATGAATGATCCATGACCTCATTGGCCTCGAGAGAGTTTTTCAAAGTGACTAAATGCTCTAGAGCACAATGACAGGCACCGGCGCACTGGATGCTTCTGCCATTTATTAAATTATTCCCTCCAATCTGTTTGATGATTTTCATTATTCACACTCAACTGAAATATTAAGGCCTTGAAAAGCCCTTCACTCTACTTCAAAATGCAGGGAAGAAATGTCTGAAAAGACATTGCAAAAAACGCAGAGAACTGGGAATGCTCAGGTCAAACTCTCCAAAGAATTGAGTTTTTGATAATTTTTTTTTTTTTACATCTTTTTTAATTTCCTCACTCATATGTGTTAACTTTGTACAATGGTGAACCGATTCTAATATACACGGGGACAAAATGAGGGGACGTCCTCAAATTAACAGACAACTAGGATGCCAATTGTAACAGATTCAGTCAAATTTTGTGCTTAATTAACAGTCAAATGTACTATGGAGAAGAGCACAATAAACTTAAGGTAATTAACCCTCTACCGCACGCATTATGATAAATCTATAGAAAAAAAAATATTTGACTCTTTTTCTTTTCTTAGAATGGCTTAACTTGAAGTGAATGATGTAAAAAAAAAAATGGGAAAAAAAATATTATTTTAAGGTACTTAACAACATACAATAGTGGAAATACATTAGAATAAGTGTAAGTGTATAGTGTTAATATTTTTCCTCAGAAATGTTGTTTGTATTGAATCAATTGGTGCTATTATAAGCTTTAGCAGTAATTATAAACAACACCTTATACATATTTTCCAACATCTTGTGCTTTTATTTATTCCATTCTCTTTTGCTGAATAATCCTTTATATTCTTTGAATTTCATTACGTTTTTCATGAATATTATTTAAATTGCAAATGTAGACAGTTAAAAACAAATATAATACTGTTCATCATGTATAATAAAACATTGACATAAAACCTTAAAACACTGCAGTTTATGAAAATTCAACATTACGCAATCTTATGAGAGGAAGGTTATGAACATGAACTCCCCATAATCCTTGAAACTTCACCTTTTTTTCTGTACGAAACTTCAAAAAGCAGTTTTTTTTTTTTTTTTTTGAGGTGAGGCACAGGTACACATCACATTTGGTGCAATTTACCCTAACAATACACTAACAGCCACTTGCACCTGCCTTTTTGAGACACCATGGTAAGCCAGTGGTAGGTCTGGGCCAGTTGTACTGGCTGTGGTGGCAGTGGGCAGGCAGGTCTCCGATGTGATTTAATGCATAATACAAATGCCTTGGCAGTCCTTAATCAACGTTATATCACTAGCATTAATGTTGTTATTTTTACAGCTTAACAGACTGCAGCTGGCCTTTGCTAGCTAGCTAACCTATTATAATAATGTCATTCCATTATTGCACAGTGTTGGCAACAGACATTTTATCGATTTACCAAAAACAAATTTCATAAAAACATTTTTGAGTGGTGAATATGTCATCATAAGTTACCTGAGATGATGTTAACCATTTTTTTTGAATGTGACACGGGCGGGTCCTTGTTTGTTACTGACGTTTTAGTTTGTCTATCAGAAATCAAGCCACAGAAAAAAATTGCATGTTATGTGACTTAACCAAAGCACATCATTGGCTAAACTAAGGTCTTCTCTTACCAACAAAAAAAAAAAAAAGAGAATGTTCTCTTCAAGAGACAGTGGCAAGGAAATTAACACAAAGAGTATGTTACCATATGGCAACACCATAGAGGGTTAAATTAGATACATTTTAATACATAACCATGTTTATAGACAGGGGTGCACATAACTTTTTTTGGTCTGGTTCTCAAAGGAGCACCTGAAGATGTTGCTTGGTACTCACACTTTATGCAACACTTATCCTAAAAGCTGTCCTCATCACTTTCCTCCTGACTGCTCTCCTCACTATCTTCTTTTCTCTCGAACATGGTAGATGATGATAATGATTTTTTTTTTTTTTTTTTTTTTTTTTTACTAACATTAATGATACAGACAACAACAAGACAATTAGGCTGCTGTCACTTTAAGAAGGAAAGCAAGGACTGAATAGAGTACCCCAGGGATGACGTGTTTTTGTAGGCCAACCCGGAAGTTCACAGGTTCCCTCGCTTGCCTATGCATTTTTCCCATAGACTTTTGGAAAATCGCAGAAAATAAGCTCTGTGTTTAACAAAGGGTTATGACACTTACACGTTTTGTCTATCAAGATAATCTTTACAAGTTAACACATTTATAGATTTTGAAGCCTAAATATAAAGTCATCAGATATAAAAGGCTAACAGTAGGCTATGGTCGCGGATCAACGTCGTCACCGCCAAGCTTCCTCAAACTGTATTTAAAAAACAACTTTATTTATAAACATGCTCGCTGATTATGATCTGTGCTGTTATGAATACTTATCCACTTTTTCATGAGAAATGCTGTCCAAATGTCCCGTTTTTAATGATGACGTCTAAAGTCCCCGCCAAATGAAGTAGTCCCTTTTAGCAATTTGTTAGCAACCGCCGATTTTAAGACACAGTAAAAGTAAAAAAAAAAAATAAATCACAAGTGGGTTATAACTGGTGTGTTTTATGTCATAGATCAAAACGTGAAAGTATTTAGAGGCTTTGTTAACCACAGACCTTATTTCAGGCGATTTAGCAAAAACCCATTCAAAAAACCCATAGACTTTACGGCGTTGAATATGTTAATTGGCGAGACAAAACACGTCCAAATGATAAACTTTCACTCTATGATGGTTAAATTTAGCAGTTAATCTGCGAATCACATGCTTGCCGAACCGTTGGACCTTATCCGTATGGATCACGGATTAACTGCGATCCGTTGCACACCTAATAATTAAAGAACACACTTTTTTTTTTTTATCATGATTGCTATCTTACCAGAGATGGATAAAAATCCTTCTCCAGTAAGTAAACGTGTCCCTGTGAACAGGTCCTTAAAAATGTTGATACCCAAAAGTACTTCCCTCCATGTTTTCTGGTGTGCATCGTTTATTTTTACTGCGCATGCGCACCACTGACACGCCCCTGTTTATACATGTACAGAAATGTTTGGTTTTTCAGGAAATTAATATATAATATTAAAAAAATAAGAAGAAGAATAAAATTCAGTGACAAAATAAGGGTCCTCAAATGAACAGACAACTAGGATGGCATTGCAGCAGATTCATTCAATTGTTTGAAAAAAAAAAAAAATAATTATTTAAAAATTAGTAAGGAGAAGAAAGAAATGCATCATTCTTAAAAATTTAATTAAATGGGCTGAGTTGAAATATTTCAGCATGCTTCAAGGAAATTAATTTATATAATACTAAAAAAATAAGCAGTGCCATATGACAGAATGGGTTAAATTTGCACTAAGCAGCCAGGTGTCTTGGGGCGACGTGCCAATTCAGATCCCCGCTCTGCCAACTTCTTGTTGACAACGTTAATGCCGATCATTTAAATGTGACATGTTCTCAACAAGAGCAAATTGAATTTGTAGCGCACTCAAACAAACGTGCCTTCAGGGGTTGTGAGTCTGCTATTGTGCCTTCCCTCAAGGCAAAAGGGAAAATGAAGCTCCATGACCTCTCGCTTTCTCTGTCTTTCTCTCGCTCTCCCCTGAGGAATAGCAGCATGGATCATCCCCACAGTTGTGTAGATTCTATTTAGCAATCGCTCTGTCTTCCTCCATTGTCTCCGCATTTCCCTCTTTAACAAGGGCTCGGAAAATTTTCCCTCATGGCTCTGTAAAACATAATCCCCCAAGGCCTCTTTCAGTACAGAAACAAGTCCAGCTGACCCACGGACAAATAAACAAATAGAATGCTGGAGCGCTGGGCTGGAGCGCAAATTCATAAAAGGACTCTGGGATCAGACAGCCAGTATATTTGGCAGGGGAATATTATTATAACCCTGTAAATCAAAATAAACTAGAGCGTTTCACCCAACCATGCTTAGCTCCAAATAAGGGTCAGATTTGAACTAATATTACTCATGTAAAAGTCCATAGGGGCTTATAGAAAGCTTAATTATGCGCTGAGAAAACTGTCATGATGCTTGAATGATGCCTGACTGCTTTATACTAAAAAAAAAACAAAAAAAAAAAAAACAGAGCTGTGCCTTACAATGATTTTAACACAGGTAAACTGTATTCTTACACTGCGTCCTAACCAGATAGGACAAGGCATTGTCTTAGTTTTTTGTTTTGTTTTATAAGGATAGATTTGCCTACTCAAGTTCCATAAAGGTAAAAAGGTGAAGCATCACAGATTTCATGAAAATACAATGTACACTGCAGTTTAAAAGTTTGGCACTGGAAAAAAAGTCTCGTATACTCTCCAAGACTGCATTTATTTGATCAAATATGCTGTAATATTCTTAAATAATACTACAATTTAAAAGAACTGTGTTCTATTTGAATACATTTTAAAATGTAGTTTATTCCTGTGATGGCAAAGCTGAATTTTCAGCATCATAACTCCAGTCTTCAGTGTCACATGATCCTTCAGAAATCATTCTAATATGCTGCTTTGATGCTCAAGAAACATTTCTCATTATCATAAATATTGAAAACAGTTGGGCTGTTTAATATTTTAGTGTAAAACTTTTATAAACATTATAAATGTATTTACCGTCACTTTTGATCAATTCAATGCATACTTGCTGAATAAATACAAGTATTCATTTCTTCTTCTTCTTTTTTTTTTTAAATGTATGACGCTCCATTTTTAAATTCCGTGTCATGGGTCAAAAGTTAACCAGGGCTCAGGTTAAAATGACTGAAATTGACACCAAAAATTCCCAACATGTTTACAATGTGAGGTCAAAAATTCCCCTGCAGTTCATTCCTCGTAAAAAACAAAAAAACAAACAAAAAAAAGGTAATAATAGGTGTAAAAAGGTGTGAAAATCTCTAACCTTTGACTCTGAATAGCTTTTGCTTTTATATCATGCTAGCATTAGCAATATGATAAAAGACACCAATGTCTATTTACTGGGATGTGGTTATGGCCTATGGTTGGTTTTGAACTAAGGCGATTTAGTCCTTCCTCAGAATGGTTAAAAAAGGGGGAGAGTCAGTGAGAGCCTAATCAGGCCCTCATGCAGAGTCTTTGTGGCCAGTTAGAGCCCAGCTTCCTGTTCTGAGAGGCGAAAGGTGCCTCCGCTATTGATGTAGGGCACTCAGACAAAGAGGGCACATCAGAAGAATGCAGAAAATTCAAAGGCAGAGTGGTAGATCTCCACTGGTATCAGCCATTCAATAGAACGACGAAGGAAGAAGCCACAAGGAAGCCATTTAAGACAAATTCAGAATGCCTATTGTCAATTAAGGAGGAGACTGAAAGGCCTTTATATACTGGGTTTCTTTCTGCATGGTAACAGATGAATATCTAAATCTAATATTAGCCTTCCCTTAAGACCTAATAAGTTTAAAGCTAACCTGATACCTCAAAACCATCATGCTCCACCACTACACTACCAGCCGAACCTCCGCTCTGAAATCCAAATGACGCGCACCTTGCCGTTCCAAAGTACCTTTTGTTTCTCTGTGCGCCGGTGCCCTCAGAAGTCAAAGTCGATTTCTTTCTTCTGCCAGACAGATACAATCTTGACTAGCCTATTCAGAGGCCACTGGCTGCTCCTCGAAGGCTGGCCTATTATGACGCTATAATATAACCTCTGGCAACATCATCACTGTAGTATCACAAAGGTAATAGGCAGAATTGAATGAAGAGATGGGCCTTTATGCTTTCTCACTCAAACATAATTCTCTTCTCTTTGCCATTTTGACACCATCGTTCTTTTGCCCTCCTTCCTTTTTATTCTCCATCGAGCTCCATGCTCACAATACGTTTATTTTTTTGCTCGCTACAAAGTACACAAAATTCAACCTCTCTCTCTATACACACACACACACACACACACACACACACACATATATAATAAATATAATATAATATATATATATATATATATATATATATATATATATACACATTCAAACCAAAATTTATTCAGACACCTTGAACATTTCATTCATTGATACAGTTTATGACAAGATCTGAGTCTGTGTCAAACTGTGTCAGAAAAAAAATAATCTTAATTATGTCAGATAACACTTAAGCAAAACATGATCAGGTCAAAGTGTCTGAATAATTTTTGGTTCCAAATTTTTATCAGTTTTACTGGTAGTCCACTGTATGAAGAATTTTTGGGTATAATATGTCACCGTTTACTTTACTTTATTTTGCTATCCTCACTTACATAAATGAACTATAGTGTCCTGCACCCACTAGTAAAAATATACAAAAAATATCAACAATTTTTGGTTTGACTGTATGTAATTACATATATATATATATATATATATATATATATATATTATATATATGTATATATATATATATATATATATATATTATATATATACACACACACATGACCTTATTCTGCATTCATAATCCTACCCAATACCTAAATTTAACAACTAACTACTAACTATTAATAAGCAGTAAATTAGGAGTTTATTGAGGGAAAAGTCATAGTTAATAGTGAATACTTCTTCCCTATACTAAAGTGTTACACACACACACACTTTTTGTCATGCTCCCTGTGTTTTTTGCCATTCTTTTTCTTTTTCTTATTTTTTTCTTTTTCTTTTTTCAAACTTCCAAGGTCAGACAGGACAACGAATGCCACTGGTGTCTGCTTGAATTGTGAACACCACTGGCGGCCATTGCCTTGGTTTCCAAGGCAACACACTAACCATTAATTTTCAATTAAAGCAGACAAAGAGCTGACAGCACGGGCTCTATGGAAGATGTCAAGAATCTGTATTAATATACGACAAGTGAGCATAATTGTGTGTCCATTTAAAAAAAAAAAAAAAACTCATCTATGCTATCGTTGAAATGTGAATGCTGTTGATAATTTGAGGGGTGCGCTTTGTGTTTTTTCCCCCTTTAACGGAGACATATATCATGTGTATTTCAAAAATAACATTTGCCTATTCCATCACCATTTTTTTCTCAAAGGTGGCAATTATTTTTATTGTTTTGCCGTTATGTCTCTCTATATTGGTTTTGAAAGGTGGACAGCCCTAGTGAAAAAAAGTATGCTAAGTATAGCAAGACTAATTATTAGTATATTTCAAGTGTTATTGATTAGTTAATTTAAAGTGTGCTATTTTGAAACAACTAATTTTGTACTAAGTATATTTTTGTTGTAATTAAGTTGTATTAAAATACAACTTTAAGTATATGTAGTGTTTTTTTGTGCTAAATTGGAACAACTTCAAGTATACTTAGTAAACTTTAAGTATATTCCTGTGTAGGGACTAATTACATGCTTGATTAGTGATATTAAAGAGTACTTAATTTGTGTTATAAGTATACTTTATTTGTGTTATAAGTATACTTTGTGTTATCTAGATCCAAGTCCTCCCACTTTCCATACACCTTAACCTACCGGACTCCGCCCCTTTGTATCTCGAGTGTTCTGCAGTGAGGAGCTACTGGAAATATCGCTCTCCGTTTGTTAAAGAAAAGAAAATAAAGTTTGTTAACTGCTAGATTACAACTTGCCTCCAAATAGCAGCACTTTTCTCCAGTTCTTTCAGGATCGCGTAGGCCATTAAATTCCTAGCCGGCTGTTGTCGCCATCACGGTCAGACTGCGATATCACGTGATTGAACTGGTCAGAATTTCCAAGATTGAGCGCTGATGTATTGCGCTTTCAGTGTTTTATTAAATAAATTATACATTGCGACATTATACTTCACCTGAGTGACCGAGAGAGGGGATTCAGACGAGTACCGAGACGTCAACAGCTCTGATTGGCTGAAGGCAGTGAGCAACAAAATCTGATTGGTCACAGACCAAGTTGAAGAGACATTTGAATTCCGATAAGTTCAGCCACTCAACATATTTGTTCGCATGTAACGTTACTTATGCTGCTGGTGTGTGTACGATTGTAAAATGATTCTGTCAGTGTAAACTTAATAAACATTTACACATATTTGGAAATTATAGGCTACACTGCATATATTAAATAGGCTTTTAATGCATTAGTCATACTGAAATAAAGAGCACAAGTAATATAATGAATTCCAAGGATGAATAAGTAAACTTAAAAATATACTCAAATTTAACTTTAGATACACTACACTTTCAGGATATTAAATAATGTATTTTAGTGGATTGTTACAATGATCATTTTCAGCACACAGTTAAAATATACCTCAAATATATGTTTATAAAGAGCAAATAAATACACTTTTAAAAAATAAACTGAACTTACACTTCAATATATTTTTCTAAAATATATTTTTTAGAAAATATACTAAAGTACAATTATTTTAAAGTTGTGAAAATATGATACTAATAACATTTTTATATCTTTAAAGATAGTACATTTTTTGTTAGTATATTTACAATGTACTATAGAAAAAGGGAATATATTTAAAATACAATAAAGTATACTTTTTTTCACTAGGGTAGGTGGGTTGATGTCGATCTGACCAGTCCGTAGGTAGTGATTTCCTGTCTATCTCGCAAAGCTTCTCCTACATTGCAGTATGACAGACATGTCAGGTAAATATTAACCTAATCATTACTACATGAAGAGAGCAGCTGCTCTGGAGAAATGAGGAATCTTTCAAAAACACGTCTTTCCCATAAACATTCTCATAGACACTGTCAACTATAAATAAAAAGGCCACACACACACTTTTGTATAAACTTCAAAAATTTGAGGTCGTAAAGATTTTAACATTTTTTTTTTTTGTTTTTGTTTTTTAAAGAAGCTCACCAAAGCTGCATTTATTTGATCAAAAATGGAGTACACATTTGAAGTAGAAATATTTTGTAACATTATAAATGTATTTACAGTATGAATAGAGATATTATGGTAAAACTTTGTCTAAAAAAACAACACAGTGTTTTGTTAGAAAAAAGCATGTGACTGAAAAAGCTGAAAAAACGTTGCTTTTGCTACAAGTAGCTAAGCTAATTCACTACTTTTAGTAAGCTATTTTGCAACAGTAATAGAGGACTGACTTAAAACCATAATAAATATTAATAAATGACCCAAATAATAATAAATCAGACTTGCTAATAAATGACTCACGGCTTTATGTTCAGAAAGCTTGAAGCACTTCTGGCCTTATCAGCTGTTTGTTTGTTTCAAAGAAAAAGGCAGAAAAAAGCCCTGTTACAAAATGTTATCAAACTTTCACCTGTTTGACTCAATTAGGCCTTTGTGAAACAGGAGCCCTTTTTAAGGAGCTGTTATCAGACGTGCCTGCATGTGGGCAAAGAGGGCAGGGAGGAAGTTGTGGCGCCCAGGGTTTATTTTCAAAATTTCCACCTTTGAATTTGTGTGTTACTGTAGATAACAAACAGAGAGGCAGGCAACTCACAACTAATGACAAGGCCGAGGGGAGGGTAAGGCTGTGTGATGTCACTGAAGAGTGATGACAATGGCGAGTGATGTAAGAGACTTTCTTGATTTTAGAAAGATTTGAGAAAGCACTGATAAGGTGAGGGGGAAACAATAGGGCTACTTACCACCACCAGACTTCTCAGAGGAGAGAGAGAGAAACATTGTTTCGAGGCAAAGACAGTCAAAAGCCTTTCAGAGACTTTCAGGGAACAAGAAGAAGGAAAAGAGATGGTAAGACATCTACATAGCGCTCCTTATGCCTTTGCTGCCTCATTAAATCAAACAGTTCCAGAATTGGTCCATAAATGACTCCCGCACTTCCCTTTTCTCCCTGTCTTACTATATTAGAGCTTATAATTAAGGTAATTACTTTCAAAGAACTCATAATAGGATTCCTCTTCTTTCTTTTTTTTTTTTTTTTATTCCTCACATGGCACGGTAAAAACAATTTAATATGCATCGTCCCTTAAACGACAAACTGACCCACATTTCTCAGCTATTCGCATCAGAAAGGAAGAGTAATCGGGGAGGGAGGGAGGCCGTAATGGCCAAGACGAACTGCTTTATTATTTATCAAAAACATGGAAAATGAAGCAAGGCGGTTTGGTGATTAAAGTCTGAACTGAAACCTCTCCGAACAGTTTGCTTAATATTTAATCACCTATTAGCTCCTCTTCTTCTTCCTAATTAATTTTATGTAACAATCATTTTCAATTCACATATTTAATTTCCCACCAATGTACCTTTTCATTTAACATGTTTTGAGTGTTAATCTGAAAGCCCTGGAAGTGCAGATGTGCTGGTAAAATTAGCAGATGGTAAAGTACCTTCATTTGTGAAAAATATTAAATAACTTTTCTCTCTCTCTTTCTCTCTCTCTCTCTCTCTTTCTCTAATATATATATATATTTGAATGTACGTCATCTACTGCACTTTTATGTGAGGTAAGCTAGCAAGTTAATCATTAAGTAAATATGTATTTGCTAAATACAGACAAGCAGAAGCATAATGTATAATTTGTAGATAAAAGTTCAAATGTAAATTTTAGTTACTTCCTTAAAATTATAATTTTTTTAAATTTATGATATGACAAAGGTTGAAAAAAAAATATATATATTTTAGGGCTGTCAATCGATTAAAAATTTTAATCTAATTAATTACATACTCTGTTAATTAATTAATCTAAATTAATCGCATACATCATTTTTGCTGTGAAAGTATTAAATATTTCAATTCAAATTAATCAATGCAGGGTTTTTCCTGGGTCAAAAATGGTCTTCGGTGATAACAGACATGGTCATCCACACAAACAGTAAAAAGTGCCCTACCCACGTGATCTGCGATCCCGATACTGACAATAAAGTACCCGTCACTCTCACTGTAATTCTTTCTTGCCCTCTTTGGAAAAAAGAAAAAAAAAAGTGATTTTATAGCTTTGTAAGAGAAGATGCTTTTTTGCTAAACCTGAAAAGTATTAAAAGAAGCATTTAGAGGTTATATAAACTAAAAATATAATTTTCTACCATATACAATTGAATGCACCTAGCTAACAACAACTTGCTTTGTTCTGGTTTCACCTCACTCCAGTCTAAACTAACTGATTTTATAGGTAGGCCTAATTTACTGAACATTGACATTTAAATAACCTAAAAATATTGTGGATTATTAAGGCTAATTTTACTAACCACTCTTGCTAAATGGGGTAAGCACACTTATATTCTCATTTCAGAGTTGTTCGAGTAAATGATTCATTATAGACCATGTGGACAGATCAGTTGTTGTCATGATTCATTAAAATGAATCTGTTCAAATGAGTCATTAGGTCAAGAATTGGAAATTAGCGGATGTTGACGCGTTGCTTGCAAATCGCGACTGTTATTAGGATATAGCAAAAGATTTGTCAACACAGAAAACACTTCACCACTGGATAGGATTTTCTTTTTGTTTACTGAAAGTGTGGTTTATGTCAGCTGCATGTGCAGGGCGCCTGTCAGAGAAGATGGGGTGACGTTCTTTTGAACGCTATTCACACCCAGCGGTTATTCAGGAAAAACATTCTCAGAATGCGCCTCGTGAAACATGGATTCGGTCTTACGAACTTTTAACATTGTGTCCGTTGATTTAGATTATTAGGTGTGAGGTAGAGAGTGTGCAAAGACGGTGCTTGCTTTAAAGACAAAGAGAGCTCACGCACACGAGGGAGGAGTTCTGCTCGTTCTGTCCGTCAGCGCAGCAGTCGTCTCCCTCCTTCATTTTACAGTTGAATGGTGGCTAGAACGGCTCCAGGTTCAAAGGTCAATACGGAATGGATTAATCTGTGTTATTTTTTTTTTTTTAATGTGTTATTTTTTCTCAGATTAATTAATGCTTTATTTTGACAGCACTAATATATATATATATATATATATATATATATATATATATATATATATATATATATATATACACCTAATTACATGTATTTAGTTTCTGTAATTACATATAATTACAGTGTTGACCCTTTCACTTAACCTACCCAAATACCTAACTGTACCACCAAACATGTAACTAACCTTACCTGTATCTCACCTCAATAGCAGCAAAAAATGTTTAGCAATATAACATTAACACAGTACATTGTACCTAACAAATAATTGTTTTGATAGTAAGTACATAGTAGTTAAAGACAACTAATATATAGTGGGAGCTCATTTTCAATATTATTTTTCCATGCAAGCAGCCTGGAATAGAGCCATATTTAGCTGTATTCTTGCCACAAGCTCATATTAGGTGGGACAAATGGGGGTGACAGTCATGACCTACTTGGTGCCCTATGTAATATAATATATAACTGGGGGAAAACACCTTATAATAGCTTAGTATTTTACATTTACATGTTTAAGATACAGTGGGCTTCTTCATTTCTTCACACACAAACATAAACAAAGAATCGCCAAACACAACTATAATAGTGTCTCTAATTCCCCCTCACTCTTTTCTCTCTCTCGTTCGCCTCTTTCTAGTCATCAGGGACACTAACCATACTCTGATTTGCATGCAGGGCCTGGACGTGGAGGAAAGTGCCGTCAGGCCACAAAGGCACCTTGGCAGATAATGAGTGGCGTATTCCAGGTACAGCCCCGGAGTATCGCTCCTCATCAGGGGAATTTTCAATTAAGGGATGCAGATTAATAAAGCATAATTGTGAGGCTCAATCTACCCATGGAGAGAGTGGGAGGAGGAGGACTTGAACACACTCTGCCGGCAGAGCAAAGCCTTCCAGACAAAACCACACCATCCTTTGCTGCAGTCAATGAAATTGTGTGGCCAACATTTAGCAGTTATGTACAGAAGCAGCACCTGCGGTTATGTAAGATAATGGTTTGAGCCTAGTCACTGAGGTGTTGTCTTCTGAGGCCATTCTAACTGTTTATCTTGTGAGTTATGAACGAATGACCCTCACAATATGCATGCATGCTCTGTTTGAACAGGAAAGAGTAAACAACACCGGTATGCCTATATCCGTCTCTGAGTTTAATGCATTTATGGAGTTTGTACATTTATATCTTCAAATACCAGTACTTTTATGTCCCAGGGAATTATTTTTATCTAAACAGATTTTTTTTTTTTTTTTTTTTTTTTTTTAATACAAAAAAAAAAAAAAAAAAGTGCATATTGAAAATGTTTTGGAAACTTTTTACCGTGTTTTAATCATTTTAAAAATAGATATTTATTGTTAATAATAATCTTAAATGTCAAAACAGGTTAATATATGCACCGTAAATAACATTTTATGTAGTTTCTTGAAACTACATAAAAACCCATGTCAGACCAACAGAATTGCCCGAAATCTTGTCCCAACTAGTCAAAAACTGTTTTTATATTGCTGAAACGTTAAAGCTTCCCAGCATGCATTGCAGCATTAATAAATTATGTGATTTCTGCTGATTAAACCAATCGCCTTCATTGAATTAACTACATTTTTTAATTTCAATGAACTCAAAATTAAGGCAACCGGATAACTAACTTTTTTTTTAAGTTAAACCAACAATTTTTATTTTTTTTATTTATTTATTTATTTTTTTTTTTACAGTGTACTACATGGCTACTATTAACAAATTATTTGATTGTGTTACTAAATTAAAATTTGCTGAACAAGAAAACTGTTGTCTTGATGAAGATATTGGCTGAATGAAGCATTTTTCATTTAGTGAAAAAACAAATTAAAATTGACAAAACATCAATTTTACTTAGTACAATTTAAGTTGAGAGAACTTAAATTTTGATTGCATCAAGTTAAATTGAATTTGTAAATTTTCCCAAAAACATTTTTTACAGTGTGCATAGCTTGTGAAAATCCAAATAAAACAAGGCAGCGGCTATTTGCACTATAGCGGCTATAGATGCTATTTACACAAAGTGCTAATAGCATATTTTCTTAGCGATAGATGCTATTTAAGTGAAAATAGTGATATATTCTATTTACACCATGTAAAAGTATCAGTTCTTTGCAAGAAGTTTAAATAGTAATTAAAGGCTATACTTTATATTGGCAGATATTATATCATAGAATGTAAATGATTATATTTATTAAAATTGTTAAATTGATGCTGCCTTATTAGTAGAATAAAAAACCCTCCCTACACCTTCCCCTAACCCTACCCAATAAACACTGTTAATATTATTAAACACTTGTTAGGCAGTTTATTTCCAATTTTAGGAAGTTATTTTCATTTTTATTGAAAATAAATGCCTTTCTGATATGATATGTGATGGGAAAATGGAGAAGAGCGAGCTCGGAAAAAGGCATTTTCGAGCCTGCATCGACGGTATAAGCCAGGATTGCGATCCTTACTCGCTACTGTTGCGCCACTGAAGACATTGAATTACATGTGTCTTTTTTTAAACTCGAGTGGCCCAGCCAGACGGGTGGGAGGAGCTAGTGTAAATAGCGTTTGCCAACAAGGGACGCTATTTGCACTTAGTGTGAATAGACACTCCAATAAAATAACTAATCCATTTTAAAAACTGATTATCTAAACAAATAGTGAAATAAACAATTTCTGTTGTTTGAAAATAATTTAGATATGTTTCGATATTTAGATACACAAATTATGACTGTCCCAATTTTTTTTTTTTCCATTATTTCCACAATGACCAATTATTTTGACAGTATTAGGGGACAAATTAAACTATAGAGAGAATATGGAAAGTATGTAAGAGAATTTATGTTCTAGTCCAGAGGGCCAAAAGGGCCCCTAGTGAAGAAACACCCAAATACACACAGGATCAAGCAGCTGATTGGTTCATACTGTATGTCTGACCATGTAGATAAGACAGGACCTAGCAACTTGCCTAAAGTCTTTTCTCTCTAAAAGCCCTGTATAAGTCGTTCACACCTGCGAACAAAAGCCAAGCAGCTCGCTTTATCTGAGTTTATCTGCCATCATCTTGAGCACATTCATAGCGAACAGAGCTGAGTAAACATTTAACACCTTTAGCAAAGCTACTTGTTCTCTTAGTCAGAGGTTTAAACAAGAGGACAAGTTGTTTTCCTTGTTGGTTAGTTCAGAAAACATTCCATTCGCCTCCACTCCCTTGACCTGTCACCGAACAATGTTTGCTCTAAAGCTGTGATTTATCTGAACACTGCAACACACAGGCCCTCCGCTGCACACATAGAAACACACACACCCACACATTTACTTGTAAACACATTCATACATGTACGTGCACATCCACATACACAAAGAGACAAGCACAAACTATTAAACCTGTTTGTGCAGCCTTGCATTAAATGGCCTTATTTAGATAAAAGCTCTTATTTAGATCTGCAAGTCGCAGATGAATAATCAAACCTTGAATGTTTCTGGCTGATAGGATGTAAATCTGAATCAGGTTTTTGTTTGTTATTAGATATAAGCCAGATATAAGCTGAATACATGTAAATATCAACTACAGCAAATCCTAACGAATGCTTTGGGGCAATTGCAACAATCCATTTGCAAAGACGTGCAAATTGCCTCTGTGGGTTTGTAAGTGTTTGTGATCCAGGCCTATGTCGTTTTATGGCCGCTTTGCAGGGAAGCAAAAGAACGGATCTGCTTTTCATGACACACATGAGTGCGTTCACCTCTGCGTGAGAGGTGCAAGTCTGCATGTCTTCAGCATGTTTTGTCTTACCGTGATTTATGAGTGCATATGTGTGCGTTGTTGCCCTTCCATGTGGAGGAGGTACTTGAGACAGACGCAGGGGAGTTGTGCAAGAAAGAGCATCAAGGCATCTTTTTGCCCGCGGGACGTGGGGCAGCAGAGCCCAGAGGAAAGAACGCTGTGGTGTGAGTGACAGGCGAGCAGGGCTGCTCGGGTTGGGGCTGGTTTAGTTCACACCAGTGCAGACGTGAGGGAATGTACCTCTGGGAATTCAATGCCACACCAGCCTCGGTCTCCTTATCTGAAAACCGTTTTTACTACAAAGCTTTGTCGAGGGTCTGTAAGGGTTTCCATGCGCTCCGACACCGCAGTGAGTCAAAGGTAATGACGCCCATTTAATCCCAATTTCCTCATTTGCAGTTGGCCTGGGGGGGCTGCGAGCTCTATTTATATACCTCATTTGAGACAATTTGGGTGTTTGCTCAGACCACCTTTATATCCTTTCCATGGGAGGGCCTAGAAAAACATACCAATAATATAACGATGAACTTGAAGGAATGTTCTGGGCTCAATATAACTTGCCCCATAGACGTCCATTGAAAATGTATTACTGTAAAGGCATTTTGTTTTAACAAACTGAGGGATGTCAAAATATTTTCTGTGCTAAGTGACAGCCTGCCACAGATTTTGATAGAGCATAAAGGAATAGTTCACCCAAAAATAAAAATTCCCCCTCAAGTTGTTCCAAACCTGTATACATGTCTTTGTTGTGCTGTACACAAAGATAGATATTTGGAAGAATGTTTGTAACCAAGCAGATCTCAACCCTCCCCATTGACTGCCATAGTATTTTTTGTCCTACTATGGTAGTCAATGGAGGGCGAGATCTGCTTGGATACAAACATTTTTCCAAATATGTTCCTTTGTGTATAGCAGAACAAAGAAATTTAGGCCCCATTTACACTAGTGCGTTTTTGTTTTAAAACAGCGTTTTAAAATGAAAACGATCCTCGTCTACACTGGCATTTTCAGAAACGATCTCCGTCTACACTACATAGCCGAAAATGCATGTCACATGACTGTTCAAGCGCACTGGGCATGCGCGTACAAGTGTAAACAGTTGCCTCTTGCGCGTGTAGGCAGCTGCAGTATTAAAAATATGCAGAGTTTAATTGCACAATGGCTGCTAAAAATGACAACAAAGCCAGCAAAGAGTTCAGTGTCCATGTTATTGTTTACACGGTCGTCAAGGATACGCAGAGCGAATGGGTAGCCACGCCATCTTTTTCAAAAGTCTCTGTTTTAGTGTTTACACTGGAACGCAACCCTGGCGTTTTCGAAAGTCTACGTTTTCGAAGTTTGAAACGCAGGCGTAGTGTAACGACAGGCATAACTGTAGCAAAACTTATGCATTTTAAAACAAAAACGCACTAGTGTAAACGGGCCTTATACAGGTTTGGAACAACTTGAGGGGGAGTAAATGATGACAGAAATTTTAATTTTTGGGTGAACTATCACTTGGGTCAACTATCACTTGTATCGAACTCAAAAGTACTAAATGAGTAAATTTGAAGGGGAAAAAAAATAGTTTGAGAGTTTCAAAGAGTTTGTTATCACACCAGTACACATACACAGATCATTCCGGATCAGCAAACATGTTACAACATCTGTGTTTTATCTGAACAGCTGCTGGAGCACCACTGACTGGTGTGAGCTTGTCTTAACACCACTGTTAAAGAGAATTACTGCAGAGCTTTGAGCTAAAACGCGGTGCTGCTGCTTAATAGGAGAAAGCAGATTTTCATCTGAACATACCTTTGGAAAACTAAACAAAACATAGAATGAAGTGGACCTGCTCTTTCTACTCAAATATTCCTTAAATAAGAAGTGTTGTTAGTTTTACCACATGCTATTTAACATCACTTTAGTCGCATACGCCACAGAAAAAAAAAAAAAAAAAAGTTTGAATGAATCATTCTTTTCAATTAGATCTTTGTAATGAATCAGCTGATTCGGTTCACAAAAATGGTCTGAATTATTCGTGTACAAATGATTTGGATCTCAATAACTCATAATGACTCATTTTTGGTGAACTATGCTTTTACCGGTAACAATACACTTTCTGCTGACTGTTACTTCACTAAAGCACAAGTGCAAGTGTTTTTACATATGCGTAACAAATCAGCTTGTCTCTGGTGAAGTGACCAAACATTCCTATGGCTCTCTTGTGTTTTGCAGTAAACAGTAATGTGATTTCATTCATACCGCTTTAATGCTTATGATTCATGAGCAATCAGCACAGTGAGCATCTGAAGACACTGAGCATCTCTGTGGGAGAACACACTCTCTCTTTCACAAACACACACACACACACTGCAAGTCCTGTCCTGACTCAGACATGTAAAAGTAATTCCAAACAGTTTCTCAATGCATCAAGATTCTCACTGTAATTCTTTCACTCTATCCACACAGATGTTTAGATAAAACAAACCATTCTTGCGGTTGAAAGCATAAGTGGCTTTTTGCTCAGTTTTATCACAACCATCAAGGGAAACTGATTTTGCCAAAAGAATTACATCATACCCCATTCATGCACACAGAGAACAACAAACAGATACAAACATGGCTGAAGCATTAACTAAAGTCATCAATCTGATCAAGTGTGATGAAACCATTGGAGATTGTTATCTCGAACAGCTGGAACAATGCAAAGCCATTGATATTCATTAAAGACATTAAAATGAAAGGTACAGCAGAGAAACAATAGTTTTTGCCAAGCATTGAGTCGCAGTTAAAGTGGAAGTGTGTGACAGTGATTCCATTCAAAGTTGCGAATTCAACTTATGCACAAAATTGGAAAACCACATAAAACTTTTGCAAATAAAGCACCGTTTTCATCCCATGCGTTAAAGAGAACAAAATCATTACTTCCTGGGAAATTGCTGCTAAATATCTGCAATAAAAGTTGCTGCAATCAGAGAAACCAACATGACTCTGTTTTCGCCTCAAAGCGTGCAGACGAAACGCAACAAACGCCATCAAGCTACTTTGCGTTCGGAGGTGGATGCCTGGTGTTTGATAACAAAATCATTTAAGATTCTGGGAGGGAATCATGACCATTTTGATGATAGACTTTGGCTTGGGCATTTCAGAATGATAAAACCAACATTTGAGATGCTGTGCAATGAAACTGCTGGTTAGTCGATTTTTTTTTTGTTGTTGTTGCATATCAAGGGATTTATTTTGTAAATGTGTTTCCATCATAGTTTATGAGCATGTCTTCTTATTGAAAAAAAAAAACAAAAAACAGATGTGCATATATTTTTTTATACACATTTTTAGAATTTATGTGCATCTTTGTGTTTCCATTCAGCATTTTTTATGCGATAACCCAAAATTAGCATTAAAATAGGTTGATGGGAACATATTGTTTACTAAGGTTACGTTTACACAACAACGATGCAGTAAAAACAAATGTTTTCCTTTGCGCTTTTGCGCGTACAGATGACAACGTTGTCAAAATGCACATTCACATGGATCCGCGAAAACTATTAAAAAAGCTGTATTAGCGCGGTATTATATGTCAGACCAGTAGTTGGCAAAGTCGCTTTGTAAAGAAACACTTCTTGCCTATACAGTAGACTGAACATGCATGATGACACAGTTTTCACAAATTCGTTTTGTTGTTTATACAGAGATGATAATGGTATCGTTTTCAAAAACGTACACTTTGTTCTCAAAAATTTGGGTTCCCTTTCGTGCCGCTTCAGAGAGCTAGGAGGCGTTTCCCCTAGCAGGGAACCATGGTTACATGCATAACCTGAGACGTTCCCTGTTCTCAGGGAACCATGGTTACATGTGTAACCTGAGACGTTTTCAGCACCCCCCACCCCTTTTTTGTGTAAATAAATGGCCAAAACACATAATATATTTCTGTTTTTAGTTGAAAATGGTGTTGTGTAAATGGTTCCTAAAAAAAAAACAATTTGAAATAGTTTTAGGTTAATTGAAAAAAAAAATGAAATAAAATCTAAAATATTAGATTAAGTACTTTGACTTAAAATAAAACCTCTATCAAAACATTAGATGGCATGCGTTTGGGGTGGGGCTATCTGTTTGTTCAACCGATGGCAGGGTTTTTGGGATTGTTTTTGTTCGAAAACAAACAATATTTTTGCAATTTCCTTTGGTGAGGCTAATGGTGTAGAAACTGCACACTTCACCTTTAAAAAACCCATGATGATAACGGATGCTATGGTGACCGAAATGCTAATGATTCCCTTAGAGAGCTGGTGCTTGTATGCAGAAAGGACAAATGGATCACAAACATTTTTAATCATTCTAGTCTTTACGGTTGTCTGTTGAGAAGACACTGGCAAATGCACTTGGCGTCACAAACAGGAGAGGTGGAGGATCATAACAGGAGGAGGGACGAGTATAATCAATCTGTGTCTGCAGTGAGCTCTCAATTAAATATTCACAAGCGTTCTCCATCATTGTTAGTGTTAATTAATTTATAATATAGAAACAAATTACCTTTGCATGAATGAATATTACACCTAAATGTACCGTAGCAGTTTTGCATGGTGATGATTAAATATTCCCACCAGATTCAGAGATGTTTGCAGTGCGCTGATGAACTTGTATAACATTATTAAGTTAGCAATATCAACTGGCTAATTTACTCATGTAAACAAAAGCAAAAATAGATGTGACACCTCAAGTGCAACAACAAACACTCCTAAGAGAGATAATTAGTAATAGAGACAGAAATATATATGCACGCTGAGCCAAAATGTTACATCTCATTTGACTCCCGGGAAGTTTTATACTGCCGTTATAATCCTGCTTTTTGTCTCTCACAGTTCTGATAGATGCTATCATGCTTTAAAAAGCTTATTATTATAACTTCACTTATTATGAACTCAATTTCAGCATACAGGAACAATACACCTACTTTCTCCTGGAGATCACTGACAAAAGAAGAATAAATATATCTTTTAAAAAAGAAAGAAAATCCTCAGAACAAAATAAAGCAGTGAGCTAGAACAGATAATAGAAAGAAGGATATATAGCCAGGTGTCTCTGTTCTCTTTGAGTAGCGGCAATAGATTATAATAATAAGTTAGTTGGACTCAAATGTCTCAAATGAGGCCACACAGCTCCTCTACTTTGAGGCTTAACCAAAGAAATGAAACCTGACACCGTTCAAATACACTGTGTGCTGGCATCTCTTCTCTGTGGTGCAGTTTGTTGTATTTTTCAGTAGAGAGGACATTATGTCAAAAGGCTGTGTACAAAAGAGCCCTGGTTTATGTATTTAGAGAAAGGGATTTGGAAATGAAAAGTTTCCACATAAATAAGCACAGAGCAGTGTCTTAGACACAATTACCAGGAAAATTATGCATCTAAAAGTTTTATTTATGAGATGATGACCTTAGTTCAGTTTATGTTTGATAACAGAAAAACAAATTAAAAATAGAGTCACTTACAGTGTGTTCTAAAGGGTTTTGTTTGTGCAGGAAAGCACTGACCAACTTTCCTCAATATAGCTCTAACAGCATGCTTTCCACATTAAAATACCATTTACTGCTAAAATGCTCAAATGTTTTTAGTAGTAATCACACTGATTTAAGTCAAGGGTTTTCAAAATGTTTCCATGTCACAGACCTCCAAACGTGATGCTCACTTGCAAGGGACATCCTTTTTTCAACCTTTATTTAAGGTAGCAATACATAAAAGCCACGTTTCCACCAAAATTACCCAGAACAATTTGTCCCTGGAACTTTCCCCCCCCAAAAACCTGTTGCTGTCTGCGTTTCCATCGCAGTCAAAAGTATCGTGAAGATTAGTCCGGGAATGTAGGACTGCACGCAACTTTCCAGTTCCCGCTGGATTTCGTCCTTCGCATATAAGCTTAATAAGGCCTGAACCGTCATCATTTTCAACTCCATTGTTGATTGGAATAGCAAACAACTCTTACTGCATGACTTTTAAAAATGGTGGTTGAAATGAAATGCTGCGTGGAGTTAACCAATCAAAATGCTGCGTGAACCAATCAGCATGTTCAGTGCCCAAGTCCCACAGAAAGTTCCTAAACGTAGAAAAAGTACTACCTCTTGAGCAGGGACTTTCTGACAGGAGGAATTTTACCTGGAACTTCATTTAGACGCTGGTCCCTGCAGTCGAAACACACCGAGTACCACTCCAAAGTCCCTAGTTCCTGGGGAAAAATCCTGCGGTAGAAACACGGCTATAGACTACATCCACTAGAGATGCATGGCGCATAACGAACGATGAAACAGACTTTTAATGAATACAAAGAGCAATAGCTTTACACATCACCACAAAACGTTAATGAGAGGGCTAAAATACACAAAGTAAGATCATTAACGGAACAGGGAACAGGTGTAAACTAATCAGAAACCATGAAAACTAATGTCTCACTGTTTTGCCTAACACAGGCAAAACAGTGAGACAATGACAAGAAACTAAACAAGACAGTGAAACTAAGGGACCATTTACTGTATATGATAAAGTTTTCAACTAAAAACTGAAAACTTTTTATGCATTTTGGGCATTCATTTACACAACAACAGTGTTTTGGGGGCCTGAAAATGCAAACTTTTGACAACGGGTTTCAAAGTGCAAGTTTTTGAAAACGATACCGTTATCGTCTCCATGTAAACTTAAAAAATGCGAATTTGTGAAAACGGTGACGTCTTGCACATGCATACTGTGTTCACTCTATAGGCGTGCAGTGTTTCTTTACAGAGTGACATCGCCAACTAATACAGAATTTTTAGTCATTGTCGCAGATCCATGTAAACATGGATCGTTTGGACAACGTTGTCATCCGTACGTGAAAAAAGTGAAGGAAATACCATAATAATGTTACAAAAGGAAAAAACTTTTGAGGCTTAAATAAATACTTTCCATTCATCAAATAATCAAAGAAAAAGTCATGGTTTCCACACAAATATATTAAGCAGCACAACTGTTTTCAAATTTGATTATAATAAGAAATGTTTTTTGTGCACTAAATCAGCATATTAGAAAGATTTCTGAAGGATCATGTGACACCTGAGTAATGGCTGCTGAAAATTCAACAACCATCAGAGGAATAAATTACCTGTACATTTTAAAATATATTAAAATAGAAAACATCTATTTTAAATTGTAATAATATTTCACAATATTACCGTTTCACCATTTTGATCAAAATATAAACTTTTGAACAGCACTATATATAAAACACAAATATAAAAGGCAGCTACTTTTATGTATAAAGACAAAGCTGAAATAATATTAATAAATATGAAATAATAAAATATATATTTTTTTCTTCTGTCTAGGCTAATATTGACACTGCTTACTGTTTTTGTGACAAACCTGAGCTAAAATATAAAATTGCTTCGCTGTAGTAATGTAGATTCAGCCGTGGCACCATTCAAGCATTATCTGGTAGAAAATAAAGTGAACATTAATCATTAGAAATTAACACAGCCGTCTAATTAACTGACAACATTGCTCTCACGACAACAACGGCAGCTGTAATTAGCAGCAGCAAATGCACGTTTGAGAATCTCTAAATAAAAACTGTGCCATAAAGCTCCAGTCCATAGAAAAGCACACACCACGACTGACAGCAGCAGGAGCCAGAGTTTATTTGCTCCAGCAAAAAGGCATTACAAGGGGAAGCCCTGCTCTGAAAGAGAGCATCTATGTCAATTACTCTCCCCTGATCCCCGCTCACTATTTACATGCTCACTTGAAAGCTGTAGCAACCTAATGGGATCGCTTTCACAGTGCGATGATAAGCCATATTTTCTGTGTCACCTCAAATTGAGGCGCAGCTCTGTTGCGGGGAGGAAGATTAAGGAAGCAGAGGAGAAAAACAAATCTTCCCAACAGGGAATTTGAATATGAAACAAAATGGGCTTCCATTGGCAGGAGCTGACAGGTATTAAAGGCCCCATGGCAAGCATTGTTACAGCTTTGAGAGGAACATGTGATACAAGAGGGTTATAGACTAATAAACAGCAGCGTGAATACAACAAGCAGCTTTGCGGGGAAAAGACAACAAAGCCCGGGAGAAAAAAGGGGGAGATATGTTTAAACTGTCAACACTGTCACAGAAAATGGCCCTTAAATTAAGCGCAGCGCGTGCGGTGGCGAAGAAAAAGCGGGAAATTGCCTTTTATCACCTTGCCGAACAATGGGTGGCCTGACAGCGCTTAGCCAGATAACTTTAGCATCCCTTTACCCTAGCATATTTACAATTTTAGTCCTCAATATGTTCTCTCTCTCTCCAACGCTGCTTTAACTTGGGCGACTTTCTATGCTTCTTGATGGCTGGGTGCTTTCAAGTGTTTAATATCATGTAAAATAACTGCCGCCCACCGCTCCCCACCTCTCTCGCCGCACGGCTAAGCACTACAAAGCGCACGCTAGTGCTGGGACGTCTCAGACGATTGTGCCAGCGTTATCTCCAGCCCTGTTTATTATTGCCATTATTATTTTCTGCTTTAAATGTTTGAGAGAGGAGAATAGGATAAAGGGGAATAAAAAAGAGGGGGAAAAAAACACTTGCTGCTGTTCATCCCATTTGACTTGTTAAATAAACTGCCTATTTACGCCCATGACAAAACAAGATTATACAAACAGAACCTATTACAAAAGCAGCGCTGTTAACACTTTGTAATCGAGGGGTTGAGGAGGCACAGCATCTAGTTGAGAGAGGCCATAAGCAGATATTTTGCAGCTAACAATTGCAGATGTTCAAAATGGCATAAATTAACAGTCCCATGCAAAATGTTGGGAAAGTGCTATGACACCATTTTTGGCAAGATACATGCTTTTTATTTAGGAATAAACTCAATTATTTGTATACAGAGCCACAAACCACAAACCAAACATCGAGTTACCACCAGTGTCAGAAATGAACTTCAAACGGCAATATTTTGACAGTTTTATTTTTTTATTTGTACTTTAAATATTTTATTCTCATGTAAATAATCTTGTTTATATCATATTTTATAAATTGTATGAGATATTATATTATTTATAACTTTTATTTTTCATATTTCAAGGTCACATTTAATGTGGGATTTTTTTTTTCCTGTCATGTCAAATACAGTACTAATTAAATTAATTAAGATAATTAAAGTCATCCAATTATGCTATTTTAAAGGCTTCCATTTTTGTTTTGGTGGTCTTCTACAATAGTTTAACATGCATCCAAGGTAAAAAAAATTTAGTCTCTGAAACCCTCCTTTCCGAGCACCTGCTCTGCTCTGATTGGTCAGATGACCCAGGTCTATCGCTTACAATGCATGTTGGAAACTAAATGCCCATTGCCATATCTGAATTTCAGCTCTGGGGCATTTGTTTTACCATATCAATTCGAGCCTATAAGCCCTCATCCTTTGGAAGTGCATGTCAAGTGGATTTGTTTTCATGGTGCTGAAAACAGCGTCTTCTCAACATGTTGGCAACACGAATCACACTCTTCCAGACCTCAACTATAACTACAGTGTTCGTTCAGAGTAGACAGTTTTCACCAGAAGCCAGTGAAGTCTACAGGCTGACATTTAGCAAATTTTTTTACGAATAGGTTCATGCAGGAACTAAAACTGTAATTACTGACAACTCATTTGTGGTAGTTCAGAATCGTTTGTTTTTGAGAGAAAATAAATCAATTTATTTTGCAACTTTCATCTTGCTATCGTGGTGCCATCGAAAGTTTTTTTACAAGATGTAATATAAGTCTAAGGTGTCCCCTGAATGTGTCTGTGAAGTTTCAGCTCAAAATACCCTATAGATTTTTTTAATATTTTTTTTTAACTGCCTATTTTGGGGCATAATTAGAAATACACCGATTCAAGCTGCGGCCCCTTTAATTCCTCACGCTCCCTGCCCCCGGAGCTCGCACTTGCCTTAAACAGCATAAACAAAGTTCACACAGCTAATATAACCCTCAAAATGGATCTTTACAAAGTGTTCATCATGCATATTGCATGCATACATCAGATCATGTGAGTATACTATTTATTTGGATGTTTACATTTGATTCTGAATGAGTTTGAAGCTGTGCTCCATGGCTAACAGGCTAAAGCTAACATTACACGTTGTTGGAGAGATTTATAAAGAATGAAGTTGTGTTTATGAATTATACAGACTGCAAGTGTTTAAAAATGAAAATAGCGACGGCTCTTGACTCCATGAATACAGTAATAAACAATGGTAACTTTAACCACATTTAACAGTACATTAACAACATGCTAACGAAACATATAGAAAGACAATTTACAAATATCACTAAAAATATCATGTTATCATGGATCATGTCACTTATTATTGCTCCAACTGCTATTTTTCGCTATTGTCCTTGCTTGCTTACCTAGTCTGATGATTCAGCTGTGTACAGATCCAGACGTTAATACTGCCTGCCCTTGTGTAATGCCTTGAACATGTGCTGGCATATGCAAATATTGGGGTCATACATATTAATTATCCTAACTTTTACGTAACAGTCTGTGTTATGCTGAGATTCGCCTGTTTTTCTGAGGTCTTTTAAACAAATGAGATTTATATAAGACGGAGGAAACAATGGTGTTTGAGACTCAATGTCATTTCCATGTACTGAACGCTTGTTATTCAACTATGCCAAGGTAAATTCAGTTTTCCATTCAATGGCACCTTTAATGGTTAGAGAGCCAGAATGGTAACCCGAAGGTTGTGGGTTCGATTCTCAATACCGGCGGGAAATGACTGACCCCCAATCGCTCTACGTGTGCCACGGCAAAAAAAAAAAATGGCTGCCCACTGCTCCGGGGGGCAGCGGTCTTCTCTACTCACTAATCCTAATGTGTGTCCACTAACTTGGATGGGTTAAATGCAGAGGACAAATTCAGAGTATGGGTTACCATACGTGGCCTTCACATGTCACTTTCACTTTTTCACTTTCACTATACACTAAATAAAAGGTAATATCAGAAAAAGCATAAAAGGGACACTTTAACATAAATGCTTAATCGGAATAATCAACTCTTTCACCACCACTGATGGAATTTTCCATCATTTAATACACAGTGTTTCCCTGCCATTGACAGATTTTCCGGCAATCCATGTTATACGGTAGGGGGCGCAATACAGAATCTCTGGATCCAAAAACAAGCAAAGAAGCAGAAACAAGCAATAGAAGCATTGCTTATGCTCATGTAAGCTACTGCCATCATCAAATATTAAACAGCATATACAATCATTTTGGGCCCAAGCCCCTGTTCATTTCTGACCCTAGTTACACACCAAAGAGTGTACAGGTAGCAACAAATTGTCACAACTGCCTGAAAAATAGTCATCCAACCTGTCAACACACGCCATTTCCTTATCTACATGTGTGGACTATTTAAAGTCAAATCAAGCAAAACACAAAACTTCCCAAGTGAGTAACGGCATTATGTAGAACACTGCAATGAGAGCTTAAATCCCCCTATCTACATACAGAATAAGACGTCCTGTGGCTAGAGAAGAGGGATTGCATTAATAGGGTCTGTCCTCTGAGATTGTGCTTAAGGCTTTATGATATGACTATCTGTAGCTATAAGTGGGCAGGTAGATGCTAAGAGCTTAGACAGACAAAAGGAAGTTTTGCTTCAAGGCAAACTGAGTTATTATACTTGGTAGTGTTTAGAGAGTGTGTGCATGTGTGAATATGCCTGTTTCAGCTGAACTACTTCAAGTAAAATAGTTAATACCTTAAACTTGGGAAATGAGATGCTCATCGCCTAAGAAACTTTTAAGTATCATTGTGAAAAGTAACTTGTGAAATTACAACTGTGTTTTAGTACTACATTAAAATAATATATAACAACAAAAAGACTTTTATAAGCTATTCGCTTTTGTAATTCCTTCAACACAAGCCCTTTTGCTCTCAAAACAATCACACAAGTGTAGTCAACTGACTGTAAATACACCTGTATAGACACAATATGCACTACTTGGCATCTGTTGACTACCTCTGTTACATGGTTTAAATATCAATTTAATCCGATGTGCCAACTCTAATTCTCAAGCTATTAAAATGTTTTCTTTTATGTGGTTGTGGATGTTGGTTTCACATATACACGCACCTGGCAACCCGACATCAATAGCAAACCGATACTGCTATGCCGTCTTCGCTTTCTACTTATCTGCTTTTGTCAATTATAATAAAGAAATAAACACACACAAAAAAAGAGAATTGGAAGATAGTCATTTGTTCAAGTTTTACACATTCCCAGTCCCATGTGTTTGTTAATAAAAAAATAATAATACAAAAAATGTACTACTGTTCAAAAGTTTGAGGTCAGTAAGATCTTTTATTTTTAAAAGAAATTAATATATTTATTTAGCAAGGACACATTAAATTGCAAAAAAAAAAAAAAATGTTGCACTTTTGAACTTTCTGTTCAAAGAACAATGAAAAAAAAATTCAAAAAACTTACCACAAAAAATGTTAAGCAACCGTTTTCATCATTGGTGATAAGAAATGTTTCTTTTAAGCACCAAATCAGCATATTAGAATGATTTCTGAAGAATCATGTGACACTACTGACTGCTGAAAATTCAGCCTTGCCATCACAGGAATAAATCACATTCTAAAATACATTAAAATAGAAAAACATTATTTTAAATAGTTCTATTTCCTCAAAATTTCAGTTTTACTTAATTAAATAAATGTGCATAATACAGTGTATATATATATATATATATATATATATATATATATATATATATATATATATATATATATATATATATATATATATATATATATATATATATATATATATATATATAAAAAAGTCACAAGTTCTAACTTGGTTTATCGACATTTTATGGTTTTGAACATAATTCATCCAATCAGATTTTAGCAACAAACAAAGACTGTCCCAAACCGACTGCCACTCTTACAAACACACACAGCTAATAAGCGCATGTTAAGTGGCTCCACTGCCTCTTACCATCTACATGTGTATGCAAATACTCTATTCATCCTTGTTTTGCATATTTGGCCCAAATCCCCTATTCCCGTCCTGCTCTTGGTCAGGATTCTATTAGAGACCCCTGATTAATATTAATACCCCACCCTTTTCTATTCAAGACCATGAGTACTCCATTGAGATATTCTGTCTGAGAGTCTCACGGATGACAGTGCGCTTGCAGTTCCTCCAAATTGTTTTGATGGCCTTTTCCTCTGGGAGTCTTTAAAGGGGGCTCCTTAAAGGCCTGCCAGGCACGGCGAGCTGTCTCATGGAGGGGGGAGAGAGGAGGTCGGCGTATGATTTTGTACATGGTGAGCGCAACACACCCTCCAGGGCCTCCTCTTGACATCGGAGGGGGAGTCGTCACTCTGGGTTGACGGCTAGTTGACAGCCACAGCCTCGACCCCTCGTGTATCTGTACACACTTCACTGTGTTACACGATCCCGTTCTGACAGCTGAATGTAGGAAACGGTCATTTCACATTTGGAGGAAACCTCTAGAATGGACTGACAGCACTATTTGTTTATCCGCAAACAGGCACGTTACGTTTTTTGTGAAGCTGTATTTGTAAAACAGATGTTTTAGCCTGGCCTTTGGTCCTCAGGAGTTGCTGGAGTGGAGAAAACACACACGGGAGAGATGTTTACTCATCTATGAATGTGTCGGAGAAGTGTGGAATACATACGTTTTGGACAAGGTTTACCAAATCACCACATATTTCTCTTTATATTTGATATTTCTGTCAGAATCTACAGTAGCAGTACAAAATGGGCCAGTCTGAGGTTGGTGAGTGATCTGACTCAGCTGTACTAGACCCCGCTGATCCAGAGTCAGAGGAAGTGGGTCATTTCCTGAAGCCTGATGAGTAACACACTGACCTGAGTTTCACCTCACCAATCACAGAGGGAAAGAGAAAAAAACAGAGATATGAGTATGAAACATCTTTTACGATTAATATTAGGGAGTGTTTGAATTGTGTCAGGGCTCTTGGGGTTCCCCAACCGCATCCTCCACATATTTTTCCACCAAATCTTGATGAATTTTTCAACTACCTTCAAACATGACTGACGGATTGGTTCATAAATAGGGCCATGTTAACCCGTATTGAATACTGTCCACATTAACCCGTATTGAATACTGTCCATGTACTGTATAAACAGTCCAGGAAAGATGTGTACAGATGAGTGCATTAGTGCCTGCCTAGCAGCGTTGGTATTTTCTCCATAAATTTTTCCCATAGGGATTTTTTAAAAAGTCTTATTTAAAGGGTTAGTTCACCCAAAAATAAAAATTCTGTCATTAATTACTCACTCTCATGTCGTTGTATACCCGTAAGACCTTCGTTCATCTTCGGAACACAAATTAAGATATTTTTGATAAAATCCGGTGGCTCAGTGAGGCCTCCATTGACAGCAAGTTAACTTACACTTTCAATGCCCAGAAATCTACTAAATACATATTTAAAACTGTTCATGTGACAACAGTGGTTCAATCTTAATGTTATGAAGCGACGAGAATACTTTTTGTGCGCCAAAAAACAAAATAACGACTTTATTCAATATCTAGTGATGGCCGATTTCAAAACACTACTTCATGAAGCTTCAAATATTTTGTTTCGAATGAGTGATTCAAACTGCTAAAGTCACGTGATTTCAGTAAACAAGACTTTGTTACGTCGTAAGTGGTTCAAAATTTCAATGGTTCATGTGACTTTGGCAGTTTGATACAAGCTCTGAACCACTGATTCAAAACAAAAGATTCGTGAAGCTTCATGAAGCAGTATTTTGAAATCATTCATCACTAGATATTGTTGATTAAAGTCATTATTTTGTTTTTTTGGCGCACAAAAAGTATTCTCGTCACTTCATAACATTAAGGCTGAACCACTGTAGTCACACAAACTGTTAAACATGTTTTTAGTAGCTTTCTGGGCATTGAAAGTGTAAATTAACTTGATGTTAATGGAGGCCTCAGTGAGCCATCAGATTTTTTCAAAAATATCTTAATTTGTGTTCTGAAGATGAATGAAGTTCTTACGGTGTGGAACGACATGAGTGTAAGTAATAAATGACAGCATTTTCATTTTTGGGTGAACTAACCCTTTAAAGAGTAATATGACATGAACCAAACCAACCAGCTACAAGGTGAATCACAGTATTACAAACTTACAAATATTTGAATACTTAATGGCTTTAATGAAGAGAACTACAATCCCATGAACAATCAATTAACAATCAAATTAAGTATGATGGAGAAATATTATTGGTTTATAGAAACAATATATTTTGATATAGATATTTTGTGTTCAAAATTTACAAAATAATAAGCAAGTACATCATGAACCCATCTTCCAAACCATGTTTTTGTTTAATCCTAAATCATTATGGTATGCCAGTAATAAGTGTTTGTATTCTATTTCAGACCGGGTGCGATAACAATCCAGTACCTGCGTGACTCGTCATATCCATATACAGAGAATTTGTGGTTATTCTGCCCTCGTAAAAGAGTTCCCCTTCTTAACTAGGCAGATAGATAACTCCTTCCACAGGGACGTTGAATTAAAGCATGGATTTATTATGACCACCACTTCAAATATGTGGAACAGAGTAAAACTGAAATACATAAAAAATGAAAAAATAAGTTTCTAAAGAACGTGCATTAAAGAAATTTAACAGTTCAAATAAGGGATAACTGCATATACTATACACATTAATAAAGCAGATGCATGTAACACTGTACTGAAAATAATCTCTCTAAATATGAAATTTGTCCTCAATAACATCACCAATAACAATATAAGATGATGATAACGTTCTTGTAAGCACTTGTAATACTTACAGACAAAGCTTCTTTAAACGATTGCAAAGATGATGAAAGGATTGAAAATAGCTGCTTTAACCGTGTGACTATCAGCATCAACTGAGTAAAACAAGATGGCTGCTATTAAGGTCAGAGGTTACTATCAAAAACATAGAATAGCACCACCTAGTGGCTCAAAAATTAAACTACACTAAAGTACACTGGAAACAGTACACTCCCCGTCTGGTATCTGGTAAGATGCCATCATTAAGCATAATAACATTTATCTATTCAGTCCCAGCAGACAGCAGTAAAACGACGTCCGATATAGGTCGCAGGAACACCTTAGACGATCCATCTTTGACCACTTTGACCTCAACTTTCCTTACTTTCCCATCTCTCCCGGGAAATGTCTCTAACACGATTCCCATTGGCCAGTCGTTCCTTTTCGCTTGAATGTTTTTCAGTAGCACAACATCTCCTACTTGGAGATTGGAGCTCTCATTCTGCCATTTTCTACGGTTTTGCAAGGTTGCGAGATATTCCTTTCTCCAGCGATTCCAGAATGTATTGGCCAAGCTTTGGACTTGCCTCCACTGACGAATGAAGAGGTCCCTTTCACCAAATTCTCCTGGTGGAGGAGGAACTGCGGAAGTCTTTTGAGTGAGTAAAGTTGCTGGAGTCAGAATGAAAGGAGCGTCTGGATCTGTAGAAACAGGTACCAGGGGACGAGCATTGACTATAGCTGTGACCTCAGCCATGAAGGTGGTCAAAACCTCATGGGATAATTTTGAAGGTCCAAGTTTTTGTAGCATAGATTCAAGGATCCGTCTTGAAACCCCGATCATACGTTCCCAACTCCCACCCATGTGAGATGAGTGAGGAGGGTTGAACACCCAAGAGCATCCACTGTCACTCAGATACTCTTGTACCCTTCTGTCTTCTGTGACTGACTCCATCTTCAACTCCTTGCATGCTCCAACAAAGTTGGTGCCACAGTCCGACCGCAACTGTTTTGCTGGACCTCGAACAGCAAAGAATCTGCGGAGAGCATTTATAAAGCTGGAGCTATCCATTGACTCTATGACTTCAATATGTATGGCCCTAGTGCTCATACATGTGAACAGCACTGCCCAGCGTTTTGAGTTTGCTTGTCCTCCTCTGGTTCGACGTGAGGTGACCATCCAAGGCCCGAAAACATCTAACCCTACATAGGAGAATGGAGGGTCCATACTGAGCCTTTCAGGAGGTAGGTCAGACATCTTCTGAGTCAAAATCTTTCCCCGCAGTCTGCGACACTGAAAACATTGAAAGATCACACTACTGATGCGTCTCTTACCACCTATAATCCAAAAACCAGCCTCTCTCAATGCACCCTCAGTGAAGATGCGCCCCTGATGTGCAACTTGTTTGTGATAATGTTGAATGAGTAGAGATGTGATGTGACAATGACCAGGGAGAATAAGAGGACACTGTTCGTCCCTCCCAAGGTTTGCTTGTGAAAGGCGTCCACCAACCCTGAGTAAGCCAGATTTATCAATGTAGGGGGATAGATTGAAGAGAGGACTTTGTTTGGAAATCACAGTGCCTACTTGAAGGCATTTCAGCTCCTCTGAGAAGGCTTCTGCTTGTACACTGTGGATAAGAATGGACTTGGCCTTTTCCAGATCTTGGACTGAGCAGGGCTTAACGCATATATGCCACCCCCTGCAAGTGCTCTTGCCGCTATCCTGCTTAAAGGAATGGGTTATGTGCACAAGTCTTGCTATTGCACGAGTTAGCGATCGCCAGCTTGAGAATCTTTCAAATCGTTTGGTGTCCAACTCCTTACTTGAAGTATGTGTAGCACAAGAAGTGACTTGGGGACGTACTTCAATGTCTTCTTCTGGGTCTATCATGCTGAAGAGACTAGTGTCAGTTTCAGGTGATGTCGTCGTAAACAAGAATTTTGGACCAGTCAACCACATACTATGGGGAAGGTCAGCTGCCAAAACTGATCTTGTGGCTTGGTCGGCAGGGTTTTGATCGGTAGGTACGTATTTCCACTGCTCAGGGCATGTAGATTGCCGTATCCTTTGCACCCTGTTGTTAACATACACATAAAACTTCCTGGATTCATTACAGATGTAGCCTAGGACAACCTTACTGTCAGAATAAAAAGTCACAGCATCCAGTTTGGTGTCGATCTCATCTTCAATTGTTTCAGCTATTTCTACAGCCAGAACAGCTGCGCACAGCTCAAGTCTGGGGACAGAGATCTCAGGGCGGGGGCTAGTTTAGCCTTGCCAAACATAAAACCAACTTCTACATTACCACTTGCATTGGTAACCCTGCTGTAAGCGACAGCTGCAATAGCATTTGTGGATGCATCACAGAAGACGCACATCTCTTTTCTTTGTGCTTGACAGAGAGAGATTGTAGCATACGTGCGGGGAATCTTGACATGCTCAAGCTCTTTTAATGACTCTCTCCAAACCTTCCATTCCTTAAATTTCTCGTCTGGTAGAGGTGTGTCCCAGTCACAAGACTCTGTGGTTAGCGCTCTGAGCAGGAGTCTGCCCTGAATTACGACAGGTGCAGCAAAGCCAAGTGGGTCAAACAAACTGTTGATCGTTGACAGAACCCCACGTCTGGTGTAAGGTCTCAACTGGTCTGCAACCTGGAAGATGAACATGTCTTCAGACATGTCCCAACTCACCCCCAAACTTCTCTGAACTGGTGGGAGGCCAGTGCTCAGATCTAGATTCCTTAACTCCTTTGCAAGATCTTCTGCAGGAAATGATTTCATAACTTCCACTTTATTGGAGGCAATCTTGTGAAGATGTAGATTAGACAGAGCCAGCATTTCCTGAGTGGCCTTGAGCAGCTTGATGGCTTCCTCTTCTGTGGAGAGAGAGATAAGGCCATCATCCACATAAAAATTCCTTTCCACAAAGTGCCTTGCCTCGGATCCATAGTCCTTTTCACCTGCGAGGGCAGCCCTCCTGAGCCCATATATGGCAACTGCTGGAGACGGACTATTACCAAATACATGCACTCGCATCTGGTACTCCAGCACCTTGTTGTCTAAGTCATTGTTGTCATACCAAAGGAAGCGCAGAAAGTTCCGATGCTCTTTTGCGACCACAAAGGAATGGAACATTTGCTGGATATCTGCCATCACTGCCACACGTTCCTTCCTGAACCGCAGCAGAACCCCCAAGAGGCTATTGTTTGCGTTAGGGCCAGTAAGGAGAACATCATTTAATGATACACCTTGATGTCGAGCACTAGAATCGAATACCACCCTTATCTGGCCGGGCTTCTTTGGATGGTACACCCCGAACATTGGCAGATACCAGCACTCTTCATTATTCTGCAATTGTGGTGCCAACTCTGCATGCTTATTCTCAAATATCTTACGCATAAAATCCACAAAGTGTTCCTTTACTTCGGGGTGTGTTTTTAGTTTGCGAGTCAGTAACGTGAGCCGGTTGTTGGCTTGAACCTTGTTATTTGGAAGGCGTTGCCGTGGGCTACGGAACGGAAGTGGGGCAACCCAGCTATTTGACTCATCCTGATGGAATTCTCTTTCCATAATCTTCAGGAAGGCAAGATCATCCATAGAGGGAGCTGGTTTATCGTCATACTTTGTGTGGCAGAAAACTGACTCTCCTATCGGACATTCATTATGCATCAGCAAACTGCTCTGTTTAGGGTTCAGAGTGGAGGATTTCTGTGGCTCATTGTGAAGATTGAAAAAGTCCTTTACATGCATACTGTTTGGACATGGACTCATGTAGCTGGGGCGCCCATTTCCTAAAATATGAGTTTTGAAAACATCAACTGATGAAGGCTTGTGAGCTCCGTTAAGGCATACATCTCCAACTATCACCCACCCAAGGGCCAACCTCTGTGCAAAGGGAGCATATTGTGGTCCGTTGCATTGCTCCAGCACCTTGTGTGCCTGAATGAGGTCTCTTCCGAGAAGAAGCAAAATTTTGGCCTTTGGATCTAGACATGGAATCTTGGAGGCTACTGATTTTAAGTGGTTGTGGTATTTTGCAGCCTCTGGAGTAGGAATCTCTGCTCTGTTGTTTGGGATGAGGTTGCATTCAATAAGTGATGGAAGAGCAAGGCGTGTCTGTTCATCAAAAGACTCCACCATAAAACCTTCAGCTCTACGCCCTTCAGCTTCTGTGATGCCTGCACACGTCCTAAGTGTGTAAGGTGCTGTATTGTCTGCAACATTAAACATCTCGAAGAAGGCAGATCTTGCCAGAGATCTATTACTCTGATCATCTATGATTGCATAAACCTTTTGTTTGTTCTGAGGCTCACCTTTTGGATACACATTTACCAGGCAGATCTTTGAGCAGGATTTTCCGCTGCTATGATCTCCACATACTTGTGTGCAGGTGGATGTGGCGACTGGGGAAGGGGGCTCTTCTTGCTCCCCGCCATAGTTTGTAGAGGGATTGGTATCCTCCTTTTTTGACCAGGGGGCTGGGCCATTGTGAAGTGCGGCTATATGCTTGTTGCTGTCGCATTCAGAGCACTGGATTATTGCCTTACAGTCTTTTGCCTGGTGTGTAGTTGAGGAGCAGCATCTAAAACATATCGAGTTCTCTCTGAGGTAAGCTTTGCGTTCCTGCAAAGTCTTTTCCCTGAAACCTCTACACTTTCTAAGGGGATGTGGCTTTTTATGGATTGGACATTGTCTATTGAGGTTGTCACTTGCCTTGTTAGATTCATCCCTTTGTGTGGCATTGTCTATTTCTGTTTTGTGAACGGTGATGGTAGTTCTGATTGCCTTTGTTGAAAATCTATCTCCTTTAAATGATGTAGCATTATGCATACTCATGTTAAAGCTGTGATCATTTCTCATGCGGGCCTCACAACAAATGAAATCGCAAAAGAATGAAAAGGGGGGGAAGCTGACACCATACTCATGCTTGTAACGAGTTCCCTGCAACATCCATTTCTCTTGTAGACTGTATGGGAGTTTCTCTAGAATGGAGCTGATGCCTCGTGCAGTATCCAGGAAGGTCAAGCCAGGTAGATAGCCTTCAGTTTTGGCTGCCCGCAACTCAAGAAGTAGGTCTCCTAGCTCTCTGAGACGTAGAGGGTCTTTGTTAGACAGCTTTGGGAAACGTTCAAGTTTGTTAAAGAGAGCTGCCTCAATGGCTTCGGCAGAGCCATAGCATTCCTCCAGCCGTGACCAGACCATGCCGAGGCCAATGTCTGGATGATTGATGTGGACTGATCTGATGCGCCTTGCTTGTTCAGTAGAATCTGGGCCAAGCCATTGTATAAGTAAGTCTAGTTCTTCACTAGGCTTAAGATCAAGTCCCTCAATAGCATTGCAAAAGCTGGACTTCCAGGCCCAATAGTTCTCCGGCTTATCATTAAATCTTGAAAGTCCACCTGTCAGAAGATCACGGCGAGCCAGGAACTTTGCAAGCTCAAACACATCTGAGCGAGCAGTATGAGACTCCTTGTGATGAGAGGGTGAGCAGCTTGTCAATTTAATGTTGTGTCTAGGAGACGATGCATCATGTAATGCAGAATTAAACTGTGATGTGTTCCCACCTGCATGTTTGTAGGATTCAGCATGAATCTGCATGGTGTGGGAGCTGAGGGGTGTTACAGTGTGTGCAAGGTCACGAGTTGGAGGCTGTCTCTCTGGCAAGTCCTGAAAAGGGCTACTCTGCACGAAAGGTTCAGGCTGTGGCAGATCAACACAGTATGGAGCTAATGGCTTGTCTTCATTGGTTTCTGCAAGCATTGGTATCTGTACCTCTTTATATTTATGCTGATCTTCTACATATTTCTCAGTCCTTTTCAATGAATCATTTGAAGAATGACACTCTTTGCCTTCAGACAGCCGTTCAGTGTCCCCTATTTCTGCAGCTGCCTCAAACACTGATGCTTCAGCTGCAGCAGCTTCTGCTTCTCTTTGTTGGTGGAGTGCATTCAGTGTAGCCTCCAAACGAGTCTCCTCTACTTTAAGCTGTGCTTGTACTTGAGCTTGTTTCACTCTCACCTCTATCTCCTTTTGCGCGTACGTGGCTCTAGTCAGTGCTGCTTCTGCCTTTGCGCGAGCCTCCAATGCGGCTACACTTGCTGCTGACTTGCTTGAGCGTCTTGATGATCGCGAACACACTGATCTGGTTTTCAGACTATGTTTCTCTTTCGAAGACATTCTGAAGTGAAAGCAGAACTTGAAATCCTATTCACTGATGCAGCAATCAATGTTAATTGTCTTTTTACTATTCTGCCCTCGTAAAAGAGTTCCCCTTCTTAACTAGGCAGATAGATAACTCCTTCCACAGGGACGTTGAATTAAAGCATGGATTTATTATGACCACCACTTCAAATATGTGGAACAGAGTAAAACTGAAATACATAAAAAATGAAAAAATAAGTTTCTAAAGAACGTGCATTAAAGAAATTTAACAGTTCAAATAAGGGATAACTGCATATACTATACACATTAATAAAGCAGATGCATGTAACACTGTACTGAAAATAATCTCTCTAAATATGAAATTTGTCCTCAATAACATCACCAATAACAATATAAGATGATGATAACGTTCTTGTAAGCACTTGTAATACTTACAGACAAAGCTTCTTTAAACGATTGCAAAGATGATGAAAGGATTGAAAATAGCTGCTTTAACCGTGTGACTATCAGCATCAACTGAGTAAAACAAGATGGCTGCTATTAAGGTCAGAGGTTACTATCAAAAACATAGAATAGCACCACCTAGTGGCTCAAAAATTAAACTACACTAAAGTACACTGGAAACAGTACAGTGGTGATTTTTTGTACGATTTACTGTTATGACTAATGCAGTTTTTCACAACAAATTCAGCTGTCAAATTCAGCATGATTATTTTAAAAATACAATGCAAATGGATGGCTTCAACAAAAGTATATATCATTGATTAACAACCCTAGTAAGCTTGTCTTTCAAATTTATAAGTTATTATTATTAAAAAAAAAAAAAAAAATCACTTTCCCTATAGAGAAAATAAATGGAGTTTTTACTTCTGGAACCCGACTGTTGCACTCTATTATGATTTGCTGTGATGACATCATCAGCAGATGATTGTGATGTAAAACTGTCATGTGGATGTTGTAAATAAAATAAATTATCTCCATTTGACACAGCCACCGAGCTAGTTTTGGCATCATGGTGTAATAAAGATGTTTTGAAGGCCCTGTTTACTGATTTATGAACCATAAACCACAGTGCACGTGTTAATTGGTACTAATTTGAGTGCTCATATTTTTAGACAGAGTTGATGTCTCTATTTCGCTGAGTGTAGAGACACACACATACTAGGTCTGTGTGGATCTGCCTACATTGCATTTTGTGTCAGAATTTGCCTACGTACTTATGCTGCACAGAAATGCTGTCTAAGTAGACAGGTCACTTCCAGCAGGTGTGCAAGACCTGTGAGGCGTCAGTGTGTGTAAAGTGAAGGATTGCGTTATTGAAGGGTGTGTAGTGTGAGAGATGCATTTAGGGCTGCAATAGCTGTCACTCAAAGAAACAAGTGCTAACATGCTGCACACATAATGAGAATATTCTGGAATCCTCTCGACTTTCGAAATGAATTTCAGACCTGTATACACAAACTGTTACAAAATCTTTTGTGTATGTTGTGCCATTCACACTTTTTGCATACACAGTAATGCTCTGTTCATGACTTCTAGCTAATGATGTCTGATTCATTAACAAATCATTGTTATGAGTGAAATCTTTTTAATAAATTGGTTAAAAAAGTTTCACAAATGCTGCATTCAAAACTGCTTATTTATTTCTTTCGAGGAGGAAATTACTTCGCAACCATTAAAAAAAAAGTATTTTCTATATAGTATGAATGTATTATGGATGTACAGTACTGGTCAAAAGTGATTGGAAAGGAAAATTGGCATCTTCACCCTTTATTCAAATATTATTAAACGTGTTAATTTTGTAAACATATTGCATAGTTGTGCTTGGAGTCAATTGTTTCAATTGTGATAATGCAATGAAACATACCAAATAGTGTGGACATAATGTTTTGCTGTAGTTTTTTTTTTTTTTTTTGCAAACAAATTTTTCATAATTGTCATATTTTGATGGTTTAATTGAACTTGTAGAGTCATAAAAAACAAACATCCCCTCCAGACATCACTTTTGGCCACTACTGTATACTAAATTCATCATGTTGTCATTATCATGTGACCTACCAGCGTCAGCTGAGCCACTTCACTGCCATTCACAACTCCTTTTCCATGGCCTCATGGGATAGTAAAGTGTCCATTGGATGTGAACTCAATCTCATCAGAATTGCCTTTTTGCCTATTGTTTTAAGAATACTATGAATTTGGGCACACTAGTTTTTTAACATACTGTTTTTTGTCTAATAGTATGGAATATTTTGATGCAGCCAATGCCTGAATGATTCATTCACAAATCAGACTGAATCTGACTCAGTGAACCAAGAACCATCTCTTTCATGGACATTTTCAATAAGCCAAGGGCTGATGAGTTAGCTGACAGTTACATAATATTTTATTCATACACGCAAAAACATTTTGGCCTGGTTTCACAGACAGGGCTTAGACTAAGCCAGGATTAGGCCTTAGTTACATTTAAGTAGCTTTTATAAACGGGCCTTAGAAGGAAAAAAAAAAAAAACATTAATGGTGTGCATCTTGAGACAAAACAATAGCACTGACATTTTAAGAAATGTTAGTGCATGCTTTTTTAGTTAAGCCAGTCAAACAAGCGTTTTAGTCTGGGACTAGGCTTAAAGGGTTAGTTCACTAACCCTTTAAGTGAACTAACCCTTCAAGCATTGTCTGTGAAACCAGGCATTTATGTTCATGTAAATTGTAAATTACTTTATTTTATATGAACTAGATCATGGCTGCAACAAAATGAACTAGGATCAATAAACATCCATGTTAATGAAACTTAATTGGATAAAATAAATCATAATAAACAGCAATATATGTCTATATATTGTTTTATTGTAATGTTTTAAAGCATGCAATAGAGTGCAGAAGTGATAATGTATTTTTGTCGGCAAACCCGGAAGTTAGCATTACCCTGGTTCCCTCAACAAAAAACCTATAGCATTTTTACATCAACTTTTGGATTATTGCAGAAAAAAGCTCTGTGACCAACAAAAGTATATGATTCTTACACATTTTTGTTAAGAATGGACTAGTGACTCCCAAACAACCTCTGTAGTCCTATTTGACCAATTGTTAGCAACAGTAAAAGTAAAAAGCAAAGTAAAAGCTAAAAAAAAAAAAAAATCTCAAGGGGGTATTAATGGGATAGTTCACCCAAAAATGAAAATTTGATGTTTATCTGCTTACCCCCCAGGGCATCCAATATGTAGATGACTTTTTTTCTTCAGTCGAATGCAAATTATGATTTTTAACTGCAACCGCTGCCGTCTGTCAGTCAAATAATAGCATTGATTGGGAACTTGAACAATAAGAGTCGAAAAAACTTCCATAGACAAATCCAAATTAAACCCTGCGGCTCGTGACGGCACATTAATGTCCTAAGACACGAAGCGATCGGTTTGTGCGAGAAACCGAACAGTATTTATATAATTTTTTACCTCTAATACACCACTATGTCCAACTTCGTTCAGCTTCCGGCTAGTGAGGTCTGATCGTGCTCTGACAACGGAAGTGATGTCTAGCACTCATTGAAGTATATGGGCGAGACATCACTTCCGTCTTCAGAACGCGTTTTTTGACCAAACTAACAGGAAGCTGAACGAAGTTGGACATAGTGGTGTATTAGAGGTAAAAATTATATAAATAATGTTCGGTTTCTCGCACAAACCGATCGTTTCGTGTCTTAGGACATTAATGTGTCGTCACGAGCCGCAGGTTTTAATTTTGATTTGTCTAAGCAAGTTTTATTTACTGTTATAGTTGAAGTTCCCATCTACTGCTATTATTTGACTGACAGACGGCAGCGGTTGCAGTTAAAAATCATAATTTGCGTTCGACTGAAGAAAAAAAGTCACCTACATCTTGGATGCACTGGGGGTAAGCAGATAAACATCAAATTTTCATTTTTGGGTGAACTATCCCTTTAATGATGTATTTTATGTCGGAGAAAAAAAAAACATGATAATATCTTGAGTTTGTTAACCACAGACCTTATTTCTGGCATTTAATAAAAAAAATAAAAAAAACTTCAAAAAACCCATTGACTACAGGATGATTGAAGCAGAAGTGGCTAAAATGCTAACGGGTTTTGGCTTACAATGGGATGTCAGGGACCACATTTTTATGTAATCATATAAAATAATCACTGAAACAGTCACAAATATGAGCATTAGTGTTTGTGACATTCATTAGATGTGTGCGTGACATTCATAACCGTTACTATTGCAACTAGAACTAAGAACATCTATTAGCAACCAACCAGTAGCGATAAACTTGCTAGTGGCATGAACGAGGCTTAAAAGCCATGTACACTCAAACATGAATAAATTTTTGACATCAGTGCCAGAATAATGTCTCTCAGTGTGGCAGACAATTACAGTAAGGTTAATATGTTAATTATTATTAATCAAACCTTATCAAAGTGCTTGCTTGTCAAAATGGCACATCTGCATATTTTGTACTTAATGAAAATTACTATTACAGAACAAAAATAAAGCCCCATAAAACCTCTTAGAGATACACATGCGAACCTTATGTGAAGGGAGAAAAATGAAACCCTTGACAGAGTAAAATCAATAACTGCGGTAAACCATAAATGCTCTGCGTGTGTGATATATGACTGAGAGAAAGTATGCTAATCTGTTAACAGCAAAAGCACCATATGGATCTAAACTACCAGCATCATTAAGGCAAAATGCTAGCTTTCACTCTTTCACAGACGATTTCATTCTCCACAAACACTGATAAATGGCACATGTTGCTGACTGGCAATTCAAACAAAAATAAGAGCAAGTGGGCGGACGCACAGTCACATCTAAGAGAACAAGACGGAAGACTCGCCACACACTCAGAGATAAAACATTGCTCAAGGCCCTAAAGATCTGTCACATCTGAAGCAAAGGATGAATTTCAAATGGCGACCTAACAAACAAGCCTTGGGCGACAGTCCTCACAAAAAGAAGATAGTGTGGCATCTAACAGCATGAGCAAAAAAAAAAAAAATCTCGATAATTCTTCTCAATGCTGACTCGCTGAGATTACCTCAACACCCACAGCTCAGCTCTCATAGCCAGTGGCCAGAAATGGACACCCTATGAGTAACACTACACAAAGCCGAGGGTAAAAACAGGAGAAGTCTGATCTTCACACCTCACACAACCTTTTGTCTTTTCAAAACAACCAAACAACATGCAATACACGCAATACACAAGCTGTACGTTGTTTTTGTGCAGTCTATCATGGTTTAATAGTAAGTTTGGAGTGCTAAAATTATGCTGAATTACTTTTGTGAATATAGTCTGTGAACTTAAAGTCTTGTGAATATGCCTAAAGGGTGTTGCTTTATGTCATGCAATGGTAATCCCAACAAAACCTCATGGCAATTTGTAACTATTTTACGCTTCGGCGAATTGGTGGCTATGAATTCTTATCATTCCAATGTTTTCGTATGACCTGCTTACACCCAACTGATGGTTAGATTTAGGGAAGGGACCCGCACCCACCTACCATGCTGAAAACACTGGTTTGAATCCTATTCAGAGAGAGTCGATTAGGACCGGTTACATTTGGTGTCGTGACCCGGATGGGAGAGAGGTTTAGGGGGACGAGTGTAACAGAAGCAAGCTAGTAAGAGCTGTGCTTGTAAACCTCACTCCTCTGACCTCAAGAGACATGCTAGAGACCTTTAGTGACCTTGTAAGTGCACCCGCCTTTCAAGCCGGAGACGCTGGTTCGAATCCAGCTTGGAGCGGGGCGAGTCGAACTGGTTACACATCCAAATCACAACTTACAAAATCGCCACCTAATAAAACAGTTACGTTTTCACATGAGATCGAGTTGACAATCCCTTAGCCATGGCTATATTCACAGTACACTGCCTTGAGTCTTTCCCCTTATACAACACATACAAATATTAAAGGTGCCCTAGAATCAAAAATTGAATTTACCTTGGCATAGTTGAATAACAAGAGTTCAGTACATGGAAATTACATACAGTGAGTCTCAAACACTATTGTTTCCTCCTTCTTGTGTAAATCTTATTTGTTTAAAAGACCTCAGAAGAACAGGCGAATCTCAATATAACACAGACTGTTACGTAACAGTCGGGATCATTAATATGTATGACCCCAATATTTGCATATGCCAGCACATGTTCAAGGCATTAGACAAGGGCAGCCAGTATTAATGTCTGGAGCTGTGCACAGCTGAATCATCAGACTAGGTAAGCAAGCTCATGTTCATGATAACATGATATTTTTAGTGATATTTGTAAATTGTCTTTCTAAATGTTTCGTTAGCATGTTGCTAATGTACTGTTAAATGTGGTTAAAGTTACCATCGTTTCTTAATGTATTCACGGAGACAAGAGCCGTTGCTATTTTCATTTTTAAACACTTGCAGTCTGTATAATTCATAAACACAACTTCATTCTTTATAAATCTCTCCAACAGTGTGTGATGTTAGCTTTAGCCACGAAGCACAGCCTCAAACTCATTCAGAATCAAGTGTAAACATCCAAATAAATACTATACTCACATGATCTGATGCATTCATGCAGTATGCATGATGAACATCTTGTAAAGATCCATTTGAGGGTTATATTAGCTGTGTGAACTTTGTAAATGCACTGTATTATAGTCGAGAGCAGGGAGGGGCAGGGAGTGTGCGATTTAAAGGGGCCGCGCGCTGAAAAGGGTTAGTTCACCCAAAAAAGAAAATTCTGTCATTAATTACTCTCATGCTGTTATACACCCGTAAGACCTTTGTTCATCTTCAGAACACAAATTAAGATATTTTTGATAAAATCCGATGGCTCATTGAGGCCTCCATTGACAGCAAGTTAATTTAGACTTTCAAACGGCCAGAAAGGTACTAAAGACTAGGGATGTCCAGATCCGATCACATGATCGGAAATCGGGCCCGATCATGTCGTTTCAGACTCGATCGGAATCGGACATTACCTCCCGATCAGGACTCGGATATATATGTATTAGGACGGTTCTCCACTTACGGACCGCACTTGCACTGCGGTCCATCTCGAATGACGACGCATCTATTGGTTATATGGTTTGTTTAAAATAGCAACGTGGAAAACAGACAGAGTTCAGATAATGTATGTTTCAGTCGATGGATGCACAAAACGTTACAACAACGATAATCAGAAAGCGTGGACAAAACAGTCACTCTTTGTAAACTGTTAACTGCGAGTGCCGTCTGCTCTAATGTCCAGTCATTTACGCCGTCATCACCCGGTTGTTGATAGCGCGCGAGCGCAGGTGAGACCTGAACAGCACACGTTGCTATCTGTGTTTAAACTAACTCATTTAAGCCTTGCTGATTTAAACCTTAAAGAACAAGACGCGAAAGAGAACTCGCACGCGCTGTGAGAAGATTTGTGTGCGCTCATCCGAAGCGCGCACACGCTTATTTCAGTCAGCGCGCAAATACTGAGTTCTCTTTCAAGTCTTGCGCTTCGGCGGCCACATTCATACAAAAATTATGTCAACATGCCCGTCCTAGCGAGTATCCTAGCAAACATAGTTGGTAATGTCTTAAGTGAACGTATATTAGTCGAGAAAGACAGCGCATGTGGAACAGTAGCTATATGTACGGGATCGTGCATGTCTTAAAGGGAAAACAACTATTCCTGCTGCCTGTATTTAATGTTAAATCAAACAACAAAAAACAAAGAAATCACTCACTGCTCTTGACTGAATACTGAATAGTTTTTGTAACTTCAATAATGATTAATCTTTATTTATTTTATACAGTAAAGATAATATGCAGTGATATTTTATATTTGATTACTATGTGAAAACTGAATACCTGAAAAACCTGAAAAGCACTGTTCCTGGATCTGTTTTTTTCGCTCTTCTTTATTCTTTTTTATGTATGCTATTAAGTATCGGATCGGGACTCGGTATCGGCAGATACTCAAAATCAAATGACTCGGACTCGGACTCGAGGGCAAAAAAACGTGATCGGGACATCCCTACTAAAGACATATTTAAAACAGTTCATGAGACTACAGTAGTTCAATCGTAACGTTATGAAGCGACGAGAATACTTTTTGTGTGGCAAAAAACAAAAAAAAAACGACTTTAATCAACAATATCTAGTGAAGGGCGATTTCAAAACACTACTTCATGAAGCTTCGAAGCTTTACGAATCTATTGTTTCGAACCAGATGAAGATGAACAAAGGTCTTAGGGGTTTGGAATGACATGAGGTTAAGTGATTAATGACAGAATTTTCATTTTTGGGTGAACTAACCCTTTGAGGACATATTTTTAACAAAACGTTATGTTATTGTAACCCGGTTGAAATATATTCTTTAGTATAAGATATACAAGTTTGAATAAATAATTTCATAGTTTAATAAATAGAATTTAAGGTTAAAAAAGGGTTATAATTCATTGACCAGCAAAGAAGTTATGATTTTGCTCAATGTCTTTTGAGTAATGTTCATGGTTTACTGTATATAGCATTTAAAATGTTAAATATTTGTTGGGTAATAATATATGTGAAAATGCTTTAAAGATGCCTGTAAGAATAGGAAGAAAGAGTTACACAAATGTTTTGTGAATTATTTTATTTCTGAAAGTTTTGTGTATGAGCCAATCACAGTCGGGGTCAAAGTACAAGGAAGTGAGAGACGAACGCTGGTGGTTCGCGAAGAGAAAAATACGGTTGCTGTTAATGTAATGCACCAGATAAGAAAAGTGTTCAACAAGGACTCTTATACAAAACTTTAATGGTGATAATTCTGTCTGTGTGAGTGGTAAACTCATAACAGTTAGACAGATATAAGTTTAAGTTAGCTGCTGATTTAGTGACTAGTGTTTTGCATTGACTTGGCTAACAAGCTAGCGGCCAGCGACCTCGATTAGTTAAGCCTGTGTGGAAACGTGAGACCGACGATGATCAAAGACCCTGACGGAGCCGGATAGCGTTATCGAGCGGTGGACTTTGCTGGAGATCGTCAACCATGGGAATCTTCTCTTCAACCGTCTTCTTTTCGGCGCAAATCCTCTCGTCCCGACTTCTGCTGCTGACGCCTTTGATCCTGTGCGCGTGAGGTTACATTGAGTAAAGGTACCATTTTTTGTTTGGCCTGTGTGGTGAAGCAGCCATTTGGTTTAAGGCTACAACGTACCCGAGCTACATTCAGGCCTGCGTCATTTGAACATTTGAAGGGTATTTCACATTAAGATAGGGTTTTGCCGGCTATTTTATTTTCTTGGGCCCTTTTGTGTTAAATGTGAATTTGAATGCATTTGTGATCTGAAAAGTGAGTTTGACAGACATATTTAATTTCTGACCTTCCTTTTCTAAGTAAATCTGGTATATTTTTTATATAAAACTATTGTGGTTACTGACTCTTTTGATATTTTACGTTAATTAAGAAAAAGAGTAACAATTGTTTTAAATGTAAAAGTGTTTATAGGATAAAAATAATTCCAAGACAGTTCATTACCTGTTAAAATATTAAAATATTAGTGCTTATATTAGGTAAATATTAATGCTTAAATAGTGATTTAAAGGGGAAAAGTATTTAATTTAATATGTTTTAAATTACACTCACCCATACAAGTTAAACATTTATAAGTTTATTAGTGAAACACTTATTTGATAGATATTTAAAGAACTCAGGATAGCCACCTCTCATTATAGTCCAGCACGCTAGAGAGGCGCTACATAAAATGGAGGCACCGCTGGGATAATTAGTGTACGTTTTTTTTTTTTTTCCCTCTTTAAATTGAAAATCCGCATTTTGACTATCCGCATATAGTGTTAATTGATAAGCTAATATGGAACGTATGAAAAAGCTAGTAGCAGAATTAAAAGGATGGTGCCGTGGCGAGGCATTAGACGAGGCTCATGCAGTCCTGGTGCTCATTCAAGAAGATGTGGACACAAGTACAATAGAAGAGACAATGCAAACTGTGAAGTGTTTGGGACGTGTGCGAGTCAGAGGCCGAACTTTCAACAGTCAACTAAACCGATACTTGGTTTTGTGTGAATGTAAGGAAGTAGTAAAAGGGGAACTTGTTCCAGCTGAAGTGTTTCCTATTGATGGTGGAGGGCCGTGGCTTGTTATCATAGCAGATGCAGCTACCCGAGCCAGTACACAAGTTAATACGTCCGAAATGCAACAAGCTCCAGGTAAAAATGTTGAAGACCTTCGCACATTGTTCCCTGAAGATGAAGCTGCTGCCAAGTCAACAGAGGCCATCCTGCGAGCTGTGAGTGATTTACTTGACAAGACATCCAAGTCCTCCAGTGAGCATGGAAGTTATCGCCGCCTACGAACTTTCTCTGGGTTGTTGCCCACCCCAGCTGGAGAAGAGCAGTTCGACCATTGGTTGGGTCAAGCACGGCTCATGGTGGAAGAGTGTGACTGCTCTCACAGAGAGAAGAGGCGGAGACTGATGGAAAGTCTTAGAGGCCCGGCGCTTGACATTGTAAAAGCAGCACGAGCCAGTGATCCTGATGTGGGCCCCGAAGACTGCTTAGAGGCCCTGGAGCATGCTTTTGGGACAGCAGAGTCAGGAGAGGAGTTGTATTTTGCATTTCGTTTACTGCAGCAACAACCAGGTGAGAAGCTGTCTGACTTCCTCCGACGTCTAGAACAGTCGTTGAATAGGGTGGTGCAGAGAGATGGACTCCCCCCTGGATGTACAGATAGAGCAAGACTCGATCAATTGTTGCGTGGTGCGATAGCCTCTGATCTGATGTTAGTTAACCTTCGTTTGAGAGAGAGGAGAGCAAAGCCCCCAACCTTTCTCCAGCTGTTGAAGGAAATACGCACAGAAGAGGAATATGAGGCCTCACGAAAGAAGATTACTCCGGTCATGCAAGGTGGAAATGTACGGCAGAATGCTGATGTGAAACAGACGGAAATTCAGAACTTGAAGTCTGAGATTAAAGAACTTAAGGCCTTGGTTGCTGCTATTGTGTCTAAGCCAGCCCACGACACTTCAGTTAGTAGTGAGAAAAGTCCCCCAAATGTAGTGTACAATGAGTGTAGTTCAGACAGTGAGATAACAGCATTGAAAAAACAAATGAAGCGCTTGCAACAGAAAGTAACAAATAAAGTAGCTGAACCTCAAGCTGCCGTTTCAGCTGTGAATACCTCAAAACCCAGAAAACCAGGCTAAAGTTATTAAGAGACTTATCCAAGCTCTGAAGCTGTCCAAGAACAACCAACCGTCAAGTGATGCCACCGCTAATGCAGTTAAATGTTCGGTTGAGAAAAGTACAGCTGACATGCCTGAGGGTGTGCCTATTCCTGATGGGTTAGTTGGGCCGCCTAGCCTGGTGCCGCTGAAGGTTAATGGACAACCTTGCACTGCTCTGTTAGATAGTGGCTCTCAGGTGACAATCATTTTTGAACCCTGGTACCTGAAGCACTTGTCTGATATCCCCATTCAGCCAGTATCTGGTCTTTCCCTGTGGGGTTTAAGTGAGTCTGGAGCTAGCTACCCTTACCGTGGCTACGTGGTAGTTGATGTGGAGTATCCAGCTGAGGTGTTAGGAACCAGTCAGACTGTAACTGTTCTAGCTCTCATATGTCCTAACTCTAGGACTGAAGATAAGACGTCTGTCATTGTGGGCACCAATGCGAGCCATGTTAGACGTTTGGTGAATCAATGCAAAGATAATGGCATTGATGTCTCCAGAACACTAGGCCTTCGTGTTCATGTTGAGGAAGATCAACCTGCTTTAAAGGGTGTTGTGCTCCCAGTCCCAGAGGAGGAGGCTGGCCGTGTCCGATGGATGGGTCCAGGCCCTTTGGTCTTACCCCCAGCTGGTGACACTCAGGTTGTGTGCAAAGTCGAGCTGAAAAAACCTGTTGCTCAAGAAATCCTGATGATAGACTCCTCACCAGCAGCTGCCTTACCTGCTGATGTGATTTTTCATCCCATGGTTGTGCCCAGTGGGGCATTGGATGTCAACAGTTTGAGAATACTGTTAAAAAATGACTCCTCAAGAGAAACTTCCATACCTGTGGGAACAGTGATTGGATGTGTGTACCACATTGATTCAGTTGCGACCATTCCCCCTAAGGAGACTGCTTCCTCTGACTTTGATGAGAGCATGATCAACTTTGGGGACTCTCCTATCTCAGAACAATGGAAGAACAGATTACGTAAGAAACTGGCTCAGAAGTCTCATGTATTCTCAATGCACGAGTGGGACGTGGGATTAGCAAGAGGAGTAGAGCACAGAATCCGTCTTTCTGATTCCCGGCCTTTCCGTCAACGATCACGCCGGCTAGCCCCTGCAGATATTGAAGATGTGAGAAAGCATTTACAAGAACTGCTGCAGGCAGGGATCATAACAGAGTCGCGAAGCCCCTATGCATCCCCAATAGTTGTAGTTAGAAAGAAGACTGGGGCTATTAGGATGTGTATAGATTACCGATTGTTGAATAGCCGCACCATACCTGACCAGTACACAACACCATGCATTGAAGATGCACTGAATGCACTAACAGGGAGTCAGTGGTTCTCTGTTCTGGATTTGCGCTCAGGCTACTACCAGATAGCTATGTCCGAAGAGGACAAAGAGAAGACGGCATTCATTTGCCCGTTAGGATTTTTTCAGTTTGAGCGAATGCCGCAAGGCATTACTGGGGCACCAGCAACCTTTCAAAGGTTAATGGAAAAGGCTGTCGGTGACATGAACCTCTTACAAGTGCTGGTGTACCTGGACGATGTGATAGTGTTTGGAAAAACTCTCGAGGAACACGAAGAGAGACTGCTCAAGGTCTTAGATCGTCTTGGGGAAGTTGGTCTAAAACTCTCAGTGGATAAATGTCAGATCTGTCTGCCAAGAGTCAAGTACCTGGGGCACATCGTGTCTGCAGATGGAGTTTCTCCAGATCCTAGCAAGATTGAGGCCGTCGCTACATGGCCCATGCCAACAAACCTGAAGACGTTACAATCTTTCCTAGGATTTTGCGGTTATTATCGCCGATTCATTCAGAATTATTCTGAGATTGTTAGACCGCTGACTGAACTCACAAAGGGATATGCTCCAACTCAGAAGAGAAAGAAGAATGCCCAAGATGTGAACAAAGTCTACTTGAAAGAATCGGAGCCGTTTGGGGAAAGATGGGACAAATCCTGTACAGATGCGTTTCACCACATAATTCACTGTCTGACACATGCGCCTGTTTTGGCATTTGCCAATCCACAACATCCATACATCCTGCATGTGGATGCCAGCTTGAAGGGGCTTGGTGCTGTTCTTTACCAAGAACATCCTGAAGGCCTGAGACCAGTTGCCTTTGCAAGCAGAAAAATCAGCTCTGCAGAGAGAAACTACCCCATACATCAGCTGGAATTCTTGTCACTCAAGTGGGCAGTAGTCGACAAATTCCACGACTATTTGTATGGGGCGAGATTCACCGTACGTACTGACAACAATCCGCTTACGTACGTGCTGTCCACAGCCAAGCTCAATGCGGTGGGGCATCGTTGGCTAGCTGCCCTATCGGCGTACGAGTTTGATGTGCAGTATCGCCCAGGCCGACAGAACATTGATGCCGACCTGTTGTCAAGGAACATGCCAGAGGAGAATGACAATGGCTGGGTGACTATACCTCAGTCCGGAGTGAAAACCATCTGCCAGCGAATCTGTCTCTCAGAGTTTGCACGCAGTACACCAGTCTGTGTTGCTCAGCTTGGTGCATCTCCCCACTGTGTTCCTGACCTGTATGCATGTCCCACACACATGGAGTTAAAGTCTCTGGAACTCATGTCCAAACTGAGTCTCAGGAAGGCTCAGGAAGAGGATGAGGCCATTGGACCGGCCATCCAAGCCATCAAGCATGGGCGCTGGCAAGAGGAAGGGACTATGAGTCCTGAGTTGTCCAGATTGAAAAGGGAAGCTGGGAAGCTGGCAATGAAAGATGGGTTACTGTACCGGTATAGCAAGAGACCATCAGGAGAGGTGATCAGTCAACTCCTCCTGCCGAGAGAGTTCCGGGAGATGGTTATGAAGGCAATGCATGATGACCTGGGGCATCTTGGACAGGAAAGAACTGTTGACCTGCTCAGAAGTAGATTTTTTTGGCCTAGGATGTCGATTCAGGTGGAAGAGTACATCAAGAACTGTGGTGAGTGTGTCACTCACAAGACTCCTATACAGAGAGCTGCTCCGTTGCACCAGATTGTAAGCCATGGGCCTATGGATTTAGTATGCATGGACTTTCTGTCCATGGAGCCTGACTCCAAAGGCATAAGTAACGTGCTAGTGGTCACAGATCATTTCACGAGATATGCTCAGGCTTTCCCAACTAAAAGCCAGAAGGCCCATGTTGTGGCAAAGGTTCTCGTTGAGAAATATTTCATACATTATGGACTGCCTTCAAGGATCCATTCGGATCAAGGAAGAGATTTTGAGAGCCGCTTGATCCGAGAACTGTTGACCTTGATGGGGATACGCAAGTCGCGGACAACGCCGTATCATCCGCAAGGAGACCCGCAGCCAGAAAGGTTCAACCGAACCCTGCTCTCTATGCTAAGTACCTTAGGCCGGGAAAAGAAGCGTACGTGGAGTCAACATGTGCCTCACTTGGTCCACGCGTACAACAGCACCAAGTGTGATGTCACGGGGTACTCTCCTTACCATCTGATGTTTGGCAGAGAGGCGAGACTTCCTGTTGACTTGTGCTTTGGAACGTCACCAGATGGCATAGAAGAGGCATCTCACACCCGATATGTCACAAAGCTGAAGGAAGACTTGAAGCAAGCCTACAAGTTAGCCTCTGATGCTGCAGACAAACGGCATCAGAGAAACAAAAGGTTGTATGATCGTCGAGTTACCTTTCAGTCCATAGAGATCGGTGATAGAGTACTGCTCCGGAATCTAGGCCTGAGAGGCAAGCACAAACTGGAAAGCAAGTGGAGCCCTGATCCGTATGTTGTCATTGGGAAGATGCCAAACCTACCTGTGTTCAAGATCAAACGGGAGGATGGAAGGCTAGGGACAAAGACTATACACAGGGACCACCTTCTTCCGATTGGACAGCTGGTGAGAACGCCACGCGCTGACCAGGATGCTGATCCACCTGTGAAACTCAAGACCAGAGCAGACACTCGTAAGAGAAGTCAAAGGGACTCAAGATCAGAGACTCGAGAGTTGCAGGAGTTTTCTGATTCGTCCTCTGATATGGAGTATTATGTCCCTCACTGTGTCACTCGGAGAGAGCCTGTCCCAAGGGTGTTAAATACTGCCAGGCCAGTAATTGATTTGGAAGATGACCCTGAAACAGAACATGAAAATGACCCTAAAGCTGAATATGTTCATGAAAATGATTCAGACCCAGAAGAGGTTGATCACAACTCTGAACTGGAACCCGAGGATGAGGAGTGTGATCCAGAAGTAGCTCCTGAAGAGACTAGTGAAGCTGGATCGGAGTCCGAAGAGGAAGTATCTGAGGTCCAGGAGGATAGAAGACAGCCCAACTCTGAGTCTAGACCTAAGAGAACTGTCAAGCCAACTACTAGACTTACCTATGATGAGCCTGGTAGATCGAGAGATGAGCCTTTGACCATAGTACACAGAGGCATAGTCATTAAAATAGGAAAACACTATATACATTAGTTATTATGCCCTTAGTACTCCTTTGTTAGTTTATTAATGTCTGATGAGGACACACAGACATTTAAAAGGGGGAGGGTGTAACCCGGTTGAAATATATTCTTTAGTATAAGATATACAAGTTTGAATAAATAATTTCATAGTTTAATAAATAGAATTTAAGGTTAAAAAGGGTTATAATTCATTGACCAGCAAAGAAGTTATGATTTTGCTCAATGTCTTTTGAGTAATGTTCATGGTTTACTGTATATAGCATTTAAAATGTTAAATATTTGTTGGGTAATAATATATGTGAAAATGCTTTAAAGATGCCTGTAAGAATAGGAAGAAAGAGTTACACAAATGTTTTGTGAATTATTTTATTTCTGAAAGTTTTGTGTATGAGCCAATCACAGTCGGGGTCAAAGTACAAGGAAGTGAGAGACGAACGCTGGTGGTTCGCGAAGAGAAAAATACGGTTGCTGTTAATGTAATGCACCAGATAAGAAAAGTGTTCAACAAGGACTCTTATACAAAACTTTAATGGTGATAATTCTGTCTGTGTGAGTGGTAAACTCATAACAGTTAGACAGATATAAGTTTAAGTTAGCTGCTGATTTAGTGACTAGTGTTTTGCATTGACTTGGCTAACAAGCTAGCGGCCAGCGACCTCGATTAGTTAAGCCTGTGTGGAAACGTGAGACCGACGATGATCAAAGACCCTGACGGAGCCGGATAGCGTTATCGAGCGGTGGACTTTGCTGGAGATCGTCAACCATGGGAATCTTCTCTTCAACCGTCTTCTTTTCGGCGCAAATCCTCTCGTCCCGACTTCTGCTGCTGACGCCTTTGATCCTGTGCGCGTGAGGTTACATTGAGTAAAGGTACCATTTTTTGTTTGGCCTGTGTGGTGAAGCAGCCATTTGGTTTAAGGCTACAACGTACCCGAGCTACATTCAGGCCTGCGTCATTTGAACATTTGAAGGGTATTTCACATTAAGATAGGGTTTTGCCGGCTATTTTATTTTCTTGGGCCCTTTTGTGTTAAATGTGAATTTGAATGCATTTGTGATCTGAAAAGTGAGTTTGACAGACATATTTAATTTCTGACCTTCCTTTTCTAAGTAAATCTGGTATATTTTTTATATAAAACTATTGTGGTTACTGACTCTTTTGATATTTTACGTTAATTAAGAAAAAGAGTAACAATTGTTTTAAATGTAAAAGTGTTTATAGGATAAAAATAATTCCAAGACAGTTCATTACCTGTTAAAATATTAAAATATTAGTGCTTATATTAGGTAAATATTAATGCTTAAATAGTGATTTAAAGGGGAAAAGTATTTAATTTAATATGTTTTAAATTACACTCACCCATACAAGTTAAACATTTATAAGTTTATTAGTGAAACACTTATTTGATAGATATTTAAAGAACTCAGGATAGCCACCTCTCATTATAGTCCAGCACGCTAGAGAGGCGCTACATTATTAAGCAAAGTTATTTGTGGAATTAGAGATGAAACAATATTACAGTTCAGACTGATAAGATTAAGCCAATAATTATTTTCATGTTATTGATGATAATCAATAATGGGTAATATTAAAATTATATACTCTTATGACTGAATAATTAAAAAATAAAATGCTAAACTAAAATCTAATTATTTTATCTAATAATCTAATCTAACTAATATGACTTTACACACACTGATATCAATCAATAAAGTAAAAAAAAAAAAAAAGGGGGGGGGGGGTATGGGGGTATTCAGCCCAAACGGATGTGGTATAAATATATTGTGCATCCCGAAGTGGAATGGAATCCCTGCTAGAAGATGGTCCCTGTGACCATACAACCATTGGCTTGCCCAATCTCATCTAATCTCGGAAGCCAAGCAAGGTTTGGTTTGGTTAGTACTTGGATACTCACATCATAGTTTAATTGTATTGGAAAGCTGGAATATTAACCCACCAGAAGCCAAGATTATCCATTTTATAATAAATATTTAAAGTAACTTGACTATTCTGATGATTCAGCTACCATTAATAGTGTAGTACTATACCATTCAACATTTTACCAGATTTAAATCCATTCTCAGCACAGAAATTAGTCTGCAGACTATAGGCTTGTTCATAAGCCTTTCATTTGGCCAAATGTATTGAAACGAATTATCTGCATAATTTGCTAATACCTATATCAAGGCAGATAACATGAAGACAGTTCTCCTGCTGTGGTTGGCATGGCACCCAACAGACAACAAAGCCCTGCAGACAGCCGCAATTGTCTCTTAGCAATTATAGCCACAGTAACAATAGTATCTGAGTGTGTGAGTACGCGTATGTACGGATGTAGGAACGCAGACCTCTGTTTAAGTCTTATCACAAATGAGGAAGAGGGGTTACAAAGACAACGTCTTATTTACCAAAAAAAAACGCAGTAAATGATGAAAGCCAGTACAGGGGAGAGAAACAGGCCTCCATTTTTGTGCTCAAACAACTTTAACTTTTTCCCAGGTTTTACAATGCTGCAACACGGAAACACTTTTCATTGAGGCACACCAATGAACACACTGAAAAGGATGTTTGCTTATCAGGCCCAAGTTGTGCAAACTTTTAAAAGGGAGTGTGCGTTTATCTGCAAGCGCACGGTTTGAACAGGCTACACTAATGTTGCTATTGAACCAACAACATTCCTCTAAAACAATCATCTCTTCATTTTCCAACCCAATCTGTCAAAGGAAAGTCTTTCACGCGAAAAAAGCAGAGAAAAATAACTTCCTTTCTTCTTCCCAAACAGCCCGGGAGTCTTGCGCAGATGAAACAGAGCTAGAGCGGCGTTTCATGTTTTGTTTGGTTTACGCTGTTGCAAACTCTCACATAAACTTGTGTTACCTGCACGCAGCTAGCTTTGAGTTTGATGGAGTGTGGAGAGAGTTCCTGCAGGGAAAGCTGGAATCACAGGCCCAACGTACCTTTGTGTCTTAAATCCGTCAGACGGGAGCAGAACCCTTCTTAATCTACCGCTCCGTCTCTTTGTCTCTCGCAAGTTGGGGTGAGAGCTTATCGAAAGTCACACCAGTGCTCAGAAGGGCCTGGATGAAAGAAACGGAGCCATGGAGTAATTTAGCCAGCGTGTTCGAGACCAATTTTTACCACCTTAGTGCTCAACATGAAATCTAAATGGACCCTGTGTACTTTCTTAATACACATTCCTAGTGTTATTGTGAACACCTTATCATTAAAAGTTATTCCAAAGCAAAAAGGTTTGTCTTTGTAATCTTTCATAAAAATGCAATGATTGTGCCTCAAAAATGACTGTCACTGATGGGAACACAAAACTTTTTGAGTCAATCACTTGAGCTGTAAAGGCAATAGGGCTAATGACAAGCAAATATCCCAACTGTGAAGAACAGCAGAGAGAAAAATGTATGAAAAATGTATGTTCCTTTTCACGTTAATAAAAGCAATAAAAAGGAATATAATATAATTACCAATATAGTTAGTTAACATTTGTTATTGAATTAACTGACAAACTTTTCATGATTAGCGTGCTTTACTTTCGTTTTCATGAACTTATTTTATTTTCCATGGACATTTGTTTTTCTTTGTTATCTGTTTACTGTTTACTTACTATTTGTTTTCATTTTCCTCTTTGTTGGTTATTTTGGTTTTTGATTCATTAGCACACCTGTTCGTATTTGAGTTCATTACCCTTGTGTATTTAAGTCCCCCTTCATTGTCCGGTATAGTTTGTGTCATGCATGCAGTTTCCAAACGAATAACAAACTGAGAATTATTAATTGAGAATTAATAATTCCTTTGGGACAAATCATTGTTTGAGTTGCGAACATAGCCAATCACGGAAGGCTTTAAGACCAAGCAGAATCCTTTGCCGGCTGGTCGCTCCCGTTTCACAGCAAGCGGGAATCGAGCTAACGGCAAATCCCTTTCACAGTCCACGCTTTGATTTCGGCAAAAAAACAAACAATGTGATTATTGTTCATGAGTCCAACATCCAGCCATGCAAGAAAACATTCAATCTACCTGAGGGAAGATGTGATCAAAAAGGGAAGTCGCCTTTCACAACTGTAAGTTAATGTTGTTAAATAGAAAAAAAAAACATTTTACATTTAACTAACTTCTAGCATATTCTTAACCTTGGACCTCATTAATGAAACATAAAATAACCAATAGTCTCAAGCACCAAAAGCAGCCCATACTAATCCTCTTCTCTTAAATAGAAAAATATAATTTGCACATTTATGACTTTTCAAATTTTATGCTATCAAAGTATCTTCCTGAAAAAAAAAAAAAAAATGCCTTTAAGTGTAGCCTATCGTTTTGAATAGAGGGTGATGAGATTTAATATGCGTTGGTGTAGCTATACAGTCAAACCAAAATTTATTCAGACACCTTGAACATTTCATTCATTTATACAGATTATTCACTATAGTTTAGAAAAAGGGTAATAAAATATGACAAGATCTCAAAGTTAAACTGTGTCAGAAAACATTAATCTTAATTATGTTAGATAACATGGTCAGGTCAAAGTGTCCCAAATTGATCAATTTTACTACTGTATGAAGAATTTTTGGGTATAGTATGTCACAGTTTACTTTTTAGTTTTTGCTATCCTCACTTACATAAATGAACTATAGTGCCCTGCACCCACTAGTAAAATATATCAAAAATATCAATAATAATTTTTGGTTTGACTGTATATAGCCTATAGAAATATGTAAAATTCAACAATTTGAACATGGAGCTACATTAAGATACCTATATCAATGGGATTGACACTTATAGGGCCTTTAAAATGAATATTGCAAAAGAAAAGTTTATTAAGAATGAAGGATATCTTTAATAGCTTACAGAGAGTTACAGGCACACAAACTTTGGAAAAATAGTATTTATGGCACTCAGACAGGAATGTTTTATGCAATTGAGTTGATAGAAAAAAAAACTTGATTCATTTCTAGTTTCAACATTATTTGTTCTTCAAAAATGTGCGACCATTGAAAATGTGTACAATTTACCAATTCACTCATGGAGCCATTGAGATCCCCATATCTCTAGAAATTAAACATATTAGACTCCTAAACAGCCTCCATGCCCACGCCATCAGATCACTAACAAGGTGTCGATACAGATGCGGCAGGATTCATGGGAGTGGGTGGAGGGGTGTACAATACACACAGATTCTGCCTATTTGCTTACACTGTATGTGTTACTCCAATCAACCACTCTTCAATAAGCACTCTCATGTGCACAGTATTGAGAACGTAGAGAGCGAGCGGGGATGGAGAAAGTGAATGAGAGATGCCACAAGAGATGGAAGAGATGGAGAGGGGTGAGGCTCTCAGAAAAAGACTGCTCAGCTGGACCTGCAAGGACACTATTGTACATTACAAAAAAACAAAATTTCTGACAAAATTGTTGGTTAATGAAGGTTTTTTGGGCATCATGGTGATAAGTAGATGATTATAATTAAATCTGCAGACAAAACTCTAAAGGGAAAAACACAAATGTGAATAATGTATTAAAAAAAAAAACAAGAAAATTTAGTAAAAAAAATATTGTTTCAAATAATTTAATTATTCTGTGATCTTAAGCTTTGTGAGCTGAAATTCATTTTTAATAAATAAATGCCATTTTAGTAAACGTAAAATGCCATTTTAGCATTTAGTAAAAAAGTTTCAATATCAAAATTGATAACTGCTGATATTTTAGTCAAATAAATTAAATTGATTAATTACAATTAAGCTGTACTAAAATTAACGAATATGATATGATGAAGTGACAATGTAAAAGCCTGTTTCTGTCACAAGACAAAAAATATGAATAAGAATTTACACTGTGCAGCTAGAATATGTTAGTCTCTTCAGGAATGTGCCACCTTTCAAGCTCACTTTCATCAGAAAAAAAAGGATACAATACATTGATAAAGCTATTCATTTGCATTTTACTAAAAGGTAGGGCTGCATGATATATCGCATGAGATTGTCACGCGCATTTCGACAGTAAAGCCGGTTCCCTGATTACCGCTAAATCGCCATCACCTGCTTTCAAATGGAGCGGCATTTAATAGACAGAGCCGTAGTTCACTGACAAGCTACGCAATATCGCGTTCATTATCAAAGCCAATTCATCTGTGATATGAACGTGATATTGCGTAGCTTGTCAGTGAACTACGGCTCGGTCTATTAAATGGCGCTCCATTTGAAAGCAGGTGATGGCGATTTAGTGGTAATCCCTACTAAAAGGGACAAACTGGCCCAGGTTAGACCTTGATCGCTTGGTTGGGAGCCTGGCTGTAGAGCTGCAGTCGAAGGGACAGGGTGGCACTGGTGTGAAAACGAAGCAGTTGTTCCTTTACATCTGGATATAATACCACGGTGAACGTGATTTCACCAAGTTCCCGGATCAACATATTTGTTGATCCTGGAACAACATTCCAATCAACCAATCTGATTTGAGGGACAAGTTTACAGTTTATGTCATATTAGACTTACTGTACAACCAGGGTTTGGTCATTCTACATCAGGGTTATTCACCTATCATTTCCCTCTGATTTTAGGGATAACTTATGGTAGGGTTAGGTTTAGGAGCAGGGATAGGGTTAAGACAAAATGTTCAGACAGGAATTTTGTTCCAGGATCAACAAAATACGTTTTTCCAGGAACATGTCTTACTTGGCAAAATAACGGTGACCATAATACCACAGATAAGAATGAATTAAGATAACTCTCTGCCATCTAATTTCAATGGCAGACAGTTTTAATAGCAGATTTTCCACCAACCACCTTGTTTCCTACACTGTCAAACTCAATAAGTTCAGAATACTCAAAACATTTGAGGAAACTTATTACCTCAAAACATTTAAGTAAACTAATACATTTAAAAAGAAAAAAAGTTATTAGAACTTATTTTTGTGATAAGTGGGGTGGGGCCGAGAGCCATGGAAGTGGAGCAAGGTGTGGTACACAGGTGTCTCTCATTAACAATCACGTCATCCCTTCGCTCCCACAGTTCTCAGCCTCACTTAACTCATCATAATGTTAATTGCATACAGTTAATTTACATAAAAATCACATTCAGAACTTGATTAAATGTTAGATAGCAAATAACACATGCTATCATAACTAATAAAGAGACTGTCATTATATACTTACATGTATATAATCAAACAACATACAGTATATATGGTCTTAAAAGTTTTGCAGCCCATCCTCAACCTAACCACAGGCTCTACTCTTCACCACAATGGTACAAAACTAACAGAACCCCCTGTAAATCTCAACTTAACACAACATTAAACACTAACTTATGTCCACCTATGTTAATCTTGTGCAAAAACACACAAAATAACAAATTTTGAGTTCACGCAACTTTTTTTCTATTAAGTACAGTGAATTTTGATTATTAGAGTGAATCAAATTAATTTCATTTAATTAATTTCACTGTTCAGTTTTACAGTGTATGCCGCAATGTCTGGGCTCTGATCTGTTGTTGTTGTGCCTTTGTTCTTTTTGCATGCTTCCGCTCAATTGATTTTTATCATATTTCATAGCAGGTCCGCTACTTTGATTCCTCTCAGGTTTCCAAGCCAAATTCTTTTTCTTTCACTCTTTTCTTTTGTGGTTCAGAGAATGCAAGATCCCTCCAGGTGTTGTAAAGAATTATCGATATACTGAATGGCGTTGAGTCTCATAAGTGGGTGACTCTAAAAGAAGAATTCCTCTGGCTGAAAGGTGATGCTTAAACCGGCCTTGTCTTTGAGCTTCAGGTTTGTATTATTCCTTACAACCAATCTAAATCAAAAGAGGACTTTGCATTTGCAATATAAAAAGACTAAATACATTCCCTTAGAGAACTCACCAGTATCTAAAAAAGCAATTGCACAAAAATGCATGCACATACACAAATACACAAATAAAGATGGAGATTAGCAGGACGTCCATCTTTTGATTTACTCTGAAAACATTTGTATGTGCCATTCACTGACCAAGGTCAAGGTCTCACAGTATAAGAATGCTTCATATCAAATATATTGCTGTTAGCATTGCTTTCTTCTTAGATCACTCCCAATTGCTAAAGCAGAGCAGAAAGGTACACCGAAAAATGGCGACATTCTTTTCCCCCCACCACTTTTCTTTGACTTTTTACAGTATTTCGCTTTGATGGCGACACAAAGTTAGCCTGTAAGACAGGAGCGGGTTGGGTGGAGGTGATTGTGCTAGTGGGGTGGTGTAAGGTCTGAATCAAGTCAAATACACAAGGCTTCTCGGTTCAACAAACGAAAAAAAAAAATCAATCTATTCGGCCCAATAGGTCTCAGACTGCAATTATAAAGAGCGGCAGCAGCTAACAATGTCTACCTTAGCGTGCACAAACTGCACAAAAGAAGAAAATAAAGAGAGAACTCGAGAAGACAACATTTATTGTGAAGCCACAACGTATAGGAGCACAAAATGTCCCCGTTGTTGGTCAATAGACGCTGAATGTGGTTGCTGTTAATCTCATAACTGGGACAATAGCTATAGGTATGATAGCTTTTGGGCAGTTAGTATTAAGAAAAAAAAACAAAAAAAAACAGCTATTTTTCACAATTCTTTGGCAAATACCTGGCCTTCACCAATAATAAAAATGCTCATGAATCAAAAGCTCTGCAAAACATTCAGGCAAATAAAGAAACTTTATGAAGAGAATTGAAGAGAAAATATCTGACATAATGTGGACGTATGTGTAGTGTGTGTGTATGGAAGTGTGATTGCACCACACATACTGTACGGTACATGTCTGTATTTGCTTCCTGTGCCTGGAAAAAACACAGCTGCAATAAACACACTCTCAGTTACCTTTGCAAATAGAGGTCAAACTTCTTTCTCAAGAGCTGGGGAAGATAAAGTGTACCTGGGAGATACTCCCAATGACAGCTGTGTTATTTGTGTAGCCACTGAGCAAAAACAGACCTCCTAACTATAGCAGAGAGGAAAAGAAGAGGAAACCGCTTTTCATCCACTGTATGTTCAAGTGAAACATGCAGCCAAACTCATACAAACCTTTCTTATTCTCACTATTTGATGATTTATTGATTATTTACCTTAATATGTAATTGATATGATAAGTTTTCTTAAAAAAGAACTTTAAAAATTTGAAGAATGAGAATTGTGTTGTACGGCTCAATTGTGTGTCTACATTGCAAGTGAGTGGCACGACATCTAGCAAAACCAACAAGATTAATAATAGTGAATAGTATGTGAATAGAATAGAACAAAGTCATGTATTTCTGGATCAGACTAAATAAAAGTGTCTGAATAGAATGAGATGCCATTTATAGATTGATATAAACACATCTCATTTGTATGAATATTCAAAGGTGACTAAAAGATTTTGAATTTTGTACATTTTTGTGGCCTATTTTATGGATTTATGTTTTTAGACAAATAATTTTTTTCTTCTGAAATTTAGCTGTAAATATTCAGATTAAGAAATTACACTTCTAAGTTTTCAGATTCAGACTTTAAAATTCAAAACTTTGAGACTGTACAAAAAACTAGAACAAAGTTCAAGCTTCCCTGTTACAGAGGGAAAAAGTAGTCAAACTGAGCATTTTGTTCAATAAAAGAGTTTGAATTTACAAAATTCTAATCTTTTAGTCATTTTTATAGCTCCAAATCTGATTGTAATTTGTTCTAATGCTCAACTGCTGCAAAAAAACATGTTGTAAGTAGAATATTTTTATGCAGCTGTGCATGTAGACCTGAATGGAATTATGTAAACAACACTGAATCTAAGATGCTGTAATCATAATCTCAATAATTTTCTAGATTAATTGTGCGGTTCTGACTCTAATGCTTGCTTTGCACAGATCCTGATTCAAAAAAAAAAAAAGAGTAATTATTTCTTATTTAGAGCACCGTCCCTCAGGGGTGGAAATACCTCAGTGTGAGCTTTGATGAGACCCTAGCAAATGTGAAACTCTAGTCGAGTGCTTTGTCTCCACAGCCGCCCAGAGGAGGAGAGGAGAGGCCAGTTTAATTTTCTGCGCTTCATTAGTTAGCTAGACCTCTGGAAGCCCCCCCACTGGGGCGGCCTGCCATCACACACACACACATACACACACCCCTCCACCTGTCTCTAAGGGTGTTCAGCACCGCGCTGATTAGCCCCGTCGACAAATGCATGCACTCACACACGTGTACACGTACAGTTCAGGTGTGGCTCGAGGCAGCACGCATGCTTCAGCTCAATTGCTTTTTATCAGATTTCATCAGGGAGCCATTACCTCTGTCTCTTTACCTTTTAGGCTTCGGTTACCCTACTATCTTTCTCCTTCTTTTTGTGCCGCTGGGTAGACGCATGCATGTTTAACCATATACATTTTGAGTGTGAGAAGGTTAACTGTATAATGTTAACCTCATGTGGCTAGCTCCAATTTGGCCGAATAGAAAATGCTGGAGCCTTTAACACTAGTGAAGATGTTCATATTCGTTTTTTTAGCACTTGGCTGCCTCATTCAGAGATGACCTAATTCTTTCACACATAGAAAGTGTTTTAACTGGTCTTAATGCATATAAAATATTTTTTTTAATAATAAATTGGAATCAAAATAAGAGTTTTGTGGCTTGTAGTCTATTTTTTAACATATGCTGTATTTACTCACCCTCATGTTATTTCAGTATGACCTTAGTCAATTAAATTTCATTTTTTTGTGAACAGTTCTTTTAATGTTGATGGTATAATTTACATTGTTGCATTTTGTGTACTGTTTACATTTAGTTTGTGTACTAAGCTTCCAGAAAATTCTCATTTAGCTTATTTATGAAGAGACAAAACTATATTTCCCATTATTTTTTATGGCACTGCAAGAACGATAAAAAAAATTTAAAACTTAATATGCATCCTTTGCTAATCATTATGTTGCATAGCACTAAAAGAGAGAAATCTGTTGACAAATGAAAAAGAGAAATATAAAGTCCATTTTATTCAAATCAAAATCACTTTAAAATCACTGTGATTATGATTTTCAAACTTGTAGGAAATACAGAGGATGAACGCTAAGGCACCTACTGTATATGCTAGTATTACATTTGTGACCCTGGACCACAAAACCAGTCAGAAAGGGTCATTTTATTTATTTTTTTTAATTGAGATTTATACATCATCTGAAAGCTGAAAGCTGCAAGCTGAATAAATAATCCATTGATGTATGTTTTGTTAGGATGGGAAAAGTTGGCAGAGATACAACTATTTGAAAATCTGGATTCTGAGGGTACAAAAAAATCAAAATATTGAGAAAATCACCTTTAGCCCTTTGCAATGCATATCCACTCACAAAAATAAATTTTTGATATATTTACTAAATATCTTCATGGAACATGAACTTTACTTAATAACCTAATGATTTTTGGCATAAATGAATTAATTAATGAATAAAAGTGTGAATGAAAGGATTTAGCAGATTGTTGTCCAATCAAATGCTCTCCACAAATGAGAACTCCCCCTAATAACACCTGCAATATATTTTATGGCCCACCCAAACTTTCTGCTAAAATATGAGCGATATGCCAATTTTTTTTTTTTTTTTTTTGGTTAAGTTCATATTTATATTTAGTAGGATTTCCTTTGAAATATGCATCTAATTAGAAATGTATCGGGTACTTGATAGCCTGATCCCAACCTCAAACTAATATTGTGACTGGATTTTCAAAGCTTAACAATAAGAACTTAATATAGCAAAGTAATTCATCCATAGAGAAATCAGAAGTACAGTACTGCTTCATTTCTGAAGAACTTGGGATCAGTACCAAAGAATTATATAACATTCCCTCAACTGTCTAATAAAGGCCTGGGACTGTGGCCGGTGTGTATTTAGGCTGGCACAGAGCTGGATGATGGCCGAGTACAGTGTCAGCCATGGGTGCCATTTCTGTAATGGGGTTTTCATTTATTGCCTTGAGGATAATCCACTTTAGACAGGAAACACTACCTACAGCCATTAAGTCTAATCCCATGGACTCAGTTTAATTGTCTGGTTTCTGAACACACTGCAAGTTGTGATGATTGCACTGTGGAGGCTGCAGGAAGTATATATGAGAAAGCATGACTGCGATGATGATAATTATGATGATGAAATCTTCATGACACCAGGATGAATTAAGCAAGGGCACTCACATGTGACAAGAAGTGACTCAAAAAAATGTTTCTGACAACAGTAAATATGCAAACAAATTATATAAGTGAGATTTCTCTCTCTCTCTCTCTCTCTCTCTCTCTCTCTCTCTCTCTCTCTCTCTCTCTCTCTCTCTCTCTCTCTCTCTCTCTCTCTCTCTCGCTCTCTCTCTCTCTCTCTCTCTCTCTCGCTCTCTCTCTCTCTCTCTCTCTCTCTCTCTCTCTCTCTCTCTCTCTCTCTCTCTCTCTCTCTCTCTCTCTCTCTCTCTCTCTCTCTCTCTCTCTCTATATATATATATATATATATATATATATATATATATATATATATATATACACACACACACACACACATATACATATACATATATATATATATATATACATATCACCAGCAAGACCATGATGGTGTGTATATATATATATATACACACTGTATATATACACACACAGTATATGTATATATTTATCGTGTGCATACATGTAAATATGAAATTGCCATAATGGATCGGTGTGTTTGCTGGGGAAAAAAAATTCTGTCAGAGCTGTCAGATATTTTTATTCATAGTTTTTAGAAGAATCAAGTTAAAGTAGATGACTGATCTTTTAAAGTGGGCCAGATTTGTCTCTTCAGGCCTAGTATTTTCTGCACAAACACATATTTCTGTAGAGATAATGCATCCACATACCACTCGAATGTGTAATGTGGTCACATAATTCCTCATGCAATCATTTCATTTGCCACTATATCCATCATACCTGCCAACTTTCTTTCTTCCTTTTTTTTTTTTTTTTTTTCGTTTTACAGACACTTTTTTTCACCTCCTTCACACACACAAAGATTGCACAGTGCATCCACAAAGCATGCATTTATCTCAACAGAATGCAGGGGCATGGGAAAGCTCACAGCAATTAACACTCACTCACACACACACATACAGCCCATCTTGACCCCTTTCCCACTACTGCAAAAACACACACTAATAATCTCACACAAACCCGTGCATTCACTCTCACAAAGAATCTCTCGCTAAGACAATGCACATCTCACACGCGGTCACACGCTCACTCTGTGGCGGAGACAGAGGTGTTTATGAGTGGACTGTTTGGGGCGGAAGTAGCGCTGTTCTCTGACTCAGACTCTAAGCCTCAGGGGAAGGTTGGATCCTCTTGACCCCTGCGTTCCATAGGCCTCGCCTGCTGTAGCCTAAAGCGCTCTCGATATGTCTTTCAGACAAACACACACAGAGAGACAGACACATACAAACATTAAAGGGATAGTTCACCCAAAAAAATGAAAATTCTGTCATTATTTAGTTATTCCAAACCTGTATACATTTCTTTCCTCTGATGAACATAAGGAAAGATATTTTGAAGATTAGGGGAAACTTAACAGTTTTGGGGCACCATTGACTTCCATAGTATTTTTTTTCCTACTGGTTACAAACTTTCTTCCAAATATCTTCCTTTGTGTTGAGCAGAAGAAAAAAAACTCATACAGGTTTGGAATAACTTGAGGGTGAATAAATGATGACAGAATTTTCATTTTTGGGTGAACTATCCCTTTAAGTCTCACAGGCCTAGATGCACACTGTAATCAATAAATGGCCACACGGAAGTTCTGATTACTAATGTGACTACAAAACTAACTGAGAATAAACTGAAAATAAAATGGTGTTTTATTAATGGCTTTATTAATGGTTTTTCATGACATAGATTTTATTATTTTAATATGTTCCTTGAGGTTCACTTATAATGTTAATTCTTCAAGTGTCTTGGAGACGTTGCTGCAGTTCTTCTGGATTTAGACTGTCTCAGTTTTTTTCTGATTCTTCATGTAATAACAGACGGACTCGATGATGGTGAGATCAGATCTCCGTGTGGAGCATACTGACTGTTGTCAGACTCCTTGTGCATACAAAAATATCACGGAATTATTACAATTAATGGCAAAAGGAATGTTTGCAAATGTCCTACTGGCACACACTGCAGCTAAAGAAATAACTTTTTGGTAAAAATACTAACGTGCCTAAGACTTTTGCACAGTACTGTATATATGCAAGAAAAAACCTCTTCTGACCCTCTGTCTGAAATGTTCTGTTTTCAAGGGACGGCTCCTTTAAGGGTTGTGAGTAAACAGTCATTGTTATGATTGGCTAACATCATTGCATAGGAAACAGTATCAACGGCCACTCGCTATTGCACGTGAGTAAGTGTTTTGAAAACATTATCCATATAAAACTGTCATTTACAGACCAAGCATTATGAAAACACTTACTTGCAGTTTGTGATGAGGCTACTGTCAGATCCAATACGGTTGGTGGTTCATCTTTCAACAAAGTTTCTTTGCAAACTTTCCATTATACTATGCCTCATTTACAAAGCAAAATGCTCTGAACAAACATATAATCTTCCGACGTGATCAAGGACACCATTAAAATAAACCATTCACTTGTTTCTGTGATCCTTCTGAAGTCTGTACATAGATGCAAATGAGCTGTTTAAACCGGATGCGTCAAAGCGAAAATTCTTTCACTCTTCCATTTGTCCTGTTGTCGACATGTGTGCTGTCTGCCAGAAACTGAATGCACATCTGTATACTGTATCCAGTGTAGACAGCGTCAGCGATTATAATTGGTTCTTTTTTATTTTAATGCAACACTCACATACAGTGTAGGCAAATGTCAGCCACGGAATGCCAGAGGACGGGGCCTATGGTGTAATGATGATGATATGATGCAACTTCTGCGGGGACGTGAATGATTTTTACAAGTTGAAATCTTGTAATTAGTCTCGTAATCGTCTTTTTTTTTCTTTTTTTTTTGAAAAACTGAATAAAATATTTAACTGTATTGATTAAAAATATTGCAGTTCTTTTTAAAAGTTTATGCCATGTAATTTTGAAATATATTTGTATTAACAATTAATTGTAATTCATTTACATACCAATTTTAATATCAGTGCTGATTGCCTACATAACGCTTAAAGGGTTAGTTCACCCAAAAATGAAAATAATGCCATTTATTACTCACCCTCATGTCGGTCTACACCTGTAAGACCTTTGTTCATCTTCGAAACACAAATGAATATATTCTTGATTAAATCCGATGGCTCAGCGAGGCCTGCATAGACAGCAATGGAACTTCCTCTCTCAAGATCCATAAAGGTACTAAAAATATATTTAAATCAGTTGATTTGAGTTTAGAGGTTATATCTTAATATTATAAAGCGAAAAAAAAAAAAAAAAAAAAAGACCTTTTAACAATATCTAGTGTTGGCCGATTTCAAAACACTGCTTCAGAGTGTTATGAATCTTTTGAGTCGAATCAGTGACTCGGATCGCATATCAAACCGCCTGAAATCACGTGACTTTGGCACTCCTATTCACTGATTCGATTCGTTAAACTCCAAAGCTTCATGAAAACAGTGTTATGAAATCGGCCATCACTAGATATTGTTAGAAAGTTATTTTGTTTTTTTGGTGCCCAAAAAATATTCTCATCTGTGACGAGCAGGGTGGGCGAGAGCTGTGAGGGAACAGCGTGAGGCCGGTGACGCGAGTGATAACGAGCCTCGAATCTCTCACGTAGGAGCTCCAGAGGCATAAAAGGACGAGAGAGGACCAGGCCTGGACTTTATTTTATGTTTTATTATGTTTGTGTGGCCGGCAAATGTCCGTGTGGGTCTGCTGGCATTACTTTCGTTTTGTTCTTTGTTTATTTTATATTAAAGTTATGTGTTTAACGTTCGCCAGTTCCCACCTGCTCCTTCCCATACATACAAACTACATTACATCATCGCTGTATAATATTATGGTAGAACCACTGTACTCACATGAACTGATTTAAATATGTTTTTAGTACCTTCATGGATCTTGACAGAGGAAGTACCATTGCTGTCTATGCAGTCTAAGTACCATTGTTGTCTATGCGGATTTAATAAAAAATATCTTAATTTGTGTTCCGAAGATGAACGAAGGTCTTGAGGGTGAGTAATTAATGACATTACTTTCATTTTTGGGTGAACTAACCCTTTAACCCTCTGGGGTCTGAGGTCTTTACTGGGCCCCAGAGGTGTTTTGACACCAACGCCTAACCTTAACAGTATAAAGATGGTAGCATATCCAGATAGACAGCATTATTGTTTGTCATGACTGAATCCATCCGTAATATTTCTGAAATTTTCTTGAAAGGTAACTGCGTGAATGAATTAACCAATGAATTCGGCTGAGGGGGTGCGATTGCATCAAACACAGAACACATTAGCAACCTAATATAGCAACACTCTGGCTACCAACCTAAACATGCTAGCATCATGACATTTTCTTTAAAAAAAGGATTTTATACATTACCACACAAAAGTTTGGGGACAGATCTTTTATTCAGCAAAAACTCACTAATTTCAAGAGGACATTACAAACTTGAGCTCTTGTAGTAGGCAATGAGAAATAATTACAACTAATTATGTCCTAACATTAAAGGGATAGTTCACCCAAAAATGAAAATTTGATGTTTATCTGCTTACCCCCAGCGCATCCAAGATGTAGGTGACTTTGTTTCTACAGTAGAACACAAATGATGATTTTTAACTGCAACCGTTGCCGTCTGTCAGTCAAATAATGCGAGTGGATGGGGACTTCTACTATAAGAGTAAATAAAACTTGCATAGACAAGTCCAAATTAAACCCTGTTGCTCGTGACGACACATTGATGTCCTAAGACACGAAAAGATCAGTTTGTGTGATAAACCGAACAGTATTTATATAATTTTTTACCTCTAAAACACCACTATGTCCAACTGTGTTCAGCACTAGTGAGGTCTGATTGCGCTCTGACAGCGGCAGTGATGTCTCGCGCATATACTTCAATGAGTGCTAGACATTACTGCCGTTGTCAGAGCGCGATCAGACCTTACTAACGAGTGCTGAACACAGTTGGACATAGTGGTGTTTTAGAGGTAAAAAATATAAATACTGTTCGGTTTATCACACAAACCGATCGTTTCGTGTCTTTGGACATCAATGTGTCGTCATGAGCCGCAGGGTTTAATTTGGACTTGTCTATGCAAGTTTTATTTACTCTTATAGTAGAAGTTCCCATCCACTCGCATTATTTGACTGACAGACGGCAACGGTTGGAGTTAAAAATCATCATTTGTGTTCTACTGAAGAAACAAAGTCACCTACAACTTGGATGCCCTGGGGGTAAGCAGATAAACATCAAATTTTCATTTTTGGGTGAACTATCCCTTTAAACTGTTTTAAGCTAATAACGCAGCAAACATTTGTGTGCTAACTTATTTTATGCGTGTTTATTATTGGCTGAGCGGCTCAGTTGGGCACTTCGACTGAGAGAAGCCATTTGCCATGTGTTGAGTGGACATGATGTAGCTGTTAGCAACACGTGCTGATTAAATCAAGTGTAATATATTGCTTGCGTCTGTTTATGTGCGACTTTGAGAGAGTGTGCGTCACCACCCTTTGAGCAGATGTTACATTTGGCAATACATTAAGAGTATGTGCATTTACTTAGCCAAAAATCACCCCTAGAAACATTCATATCTCACAGCGCCATTGAAATGAGACATCACATTCTATAAACGCTTCCACCAGCAGTCATCCGTGCCCTACAACAGCGTGTACATATACAGTCGTCCTCTCTCTATCTTTGTCTCTCTCTTTTTGCTCTCATTTACCCCCAACACACACACACACACACAGCCGTTTCCCCTGACACTCTTCTCTTTCAGACTAAACAATTGTGACTTGGCTGGGAAAGAGCTTTGGATCCAGATGCTACTCCTCTGGCTTTCCCCTCTCTCTCTCACTGTAGATTGCTTTAATTGGAGTGGCAGGCACAGATACTCTCTCAACAGACGCAATGCACCGGGGAGCTCCCACTCCTGGCAGCAGTCTTCCATTAGCGCTCCAAATAAAAGAAAGTTGAGAGCTGTTTTTCAGGTGTTTATCGCTAACTCAGCTTCAGGCAGCTGCTAACTCCTCTCCCCTCTAGCTTTTGCCTGCACATAGTTTTCTCAAAGTTTCTCGACCTTTAGCACATCTGTTTTCTTCCTGTTCACTTTGGTCTGATGTGAAACATAAAAAACGTTTTTCAGAGGTCTCTGTGGATTTTTTTTAAGTCTTCATGATTAACAGGTTTATAGCATAAATATATCTGTAAAGATGCAATAAAAACAAATAAGGTAATAAAAAGCAATACACAGGTGACATTAAATATGTAAAGATGCTCAGGAAAAGTAAAGCTCTATAAAGTGCTACAGTTGAGCTCAAATGTTTACTCAGCCCTTGCAGAATATGCAAAAAAAATTTAATCATTTTAACAAAATAAGAAGGATCATGAGAATTGCATGTTATTTTTTATTTACTGTCCTGAATAAACTATTTCACATAACAGATGTTTACATAAAGTCCACGGGACAAAAAAACAAAACAAAAAAAAAACCTGAATTTATTAAAATAACCCCATTTAAAAGCTTGGGAACCATTGGTTCTTAATACTGTGTGTGGTTACCTGGATGATCTACGACTGTTTTTTTGTTTTGTGATGGTTGTTTATGAGTCACTTGTTTGTCCTGAGCAGTTAAACTGAGCTCTGTTCTTCAGAAAATTCCTCCATGTCCTGCAAATTCTTTGATTTTCCAGAATCTTTTGCATATTTGAACCCTTTTCAGCAGTGATTGTATGACTTTTAGATTTTTAGGATTTTTTGAAGATAAGAGCTCAGTTTAACGGCTCAGGACAAACAATGGACTCATGAACAACCATCACAAAACAAACAAAACAAAAAACAGCCATGGATCATCCAGGTAACCACACACAGTATTAAGAATCAAGGGTATGTAAACTTTTGAAAGGGGTCATTTTTATAATTTTTTTTTTTTTTGTCTTGTGGACTTTATGTAAACATCCGTTATGTGAAATAGTTTATTCAGGACAGTACTAAATAAAAATAAAATTTTCATGATCCTTTTTATTTTGTTAAAATGATAAACATTTCTGCATATTCTGCAAGGGGTATGTAAACTTTTGAGATCAACTGTATATAAATAAAGATGACTTGAAATAAAAAGTCAAAAATTTTTAATTATGAAATAAAAAGACATAGTTATGAGATAAAAAGACTAAATTAAAAGGTGCTAAAGAGGATGTTTTGTTTTATAAATTTTTGCAATATTACTTGAAACTGTTTTAACTGATAAAAGACTATTTATTAGGTGCACTGAAAGGAATAATATTAATATACATCATCTGTGCACGAGGTAGGGCCTTAAAAACATCAGCCAATCGTTTACGCGATCATTGCGTAAACGATTGGCCCTCTGGCTTGTCAATCACTGCCGTGACGTTCCTTGTGAGAGACGTGCGTGGCTGCGCGCTCCAGTAACTTTCCACACTCCACAGGCGCCGCATGCAATGTTTTTGTCTGGAGACAGGAATAACAACTGCAGATTATGAGTTACCTGCGGTGAGTCCGACATAATGAATCCACTAACACGACACAGCGAATGCCGGTGGTAAACACTCGTTTTCCAATACTCGTGGCATGAGTTTTTGGAGGCGTTCCCTTGGAAGTCGTGGGGGTTGTCCTAACGCATGTGCTCATTTCAAAAACTCAGTAACGGTCTTTGGTTTCTCAGTCGACGAAAAGATCCTCTTTATCACCTTTAAGGCATAAGTCATAATTATGACAAAAATGTACATATTATTTTGTCATTATTTTTAACCTTTTATCTCTTAATTTAGACTTTGGCCTGGTTTTATAGACAGGGCTTAGGTTAAGCCAGGATTAGGCCTTAGTTCAATTAGGGCATTTATGTAGCTTTTATAAACATGCCTTAGAAAAAAAGACATTACTGTGTGCATCTTGAGACAAAACAATGGCACTTACATATTTTAAGATCGGTCAGTACAAGTTACTTTCAGATAAAACAGCTCAAACATGCGTTTTAGTCCAGGACTAGACTTAAGCTTTGTCTGTGAAACGGGGGGTTTATCTCATAATCGTGTCCCATATTCTAACTTTTATGTCATAATTCTGACTTTTTAGGTCATAAATATGATTTACCGAAACATTATTTTTTCCCCTTAGTATGTTGCAGACATGGGCTTCCATAAGTATCAGATTTTCTCATAGTCTCAATGTCAGGCATGAGGAGTTTTGATCACCTGTAGATGCCAAGTCCGACTCTCTAAACACACATGTACGAAAAAAAACCCTGCCCCATTACCTCAACCCACACATGACATTCACTAGCCACTGAACTCATCAGGGCTTGACCCGTGGAGAGTCACGGCACAGTTACAGTCATGCAAAGTCAAGAAAACCCTAACACCAGGCCACCTCTCACTTCCTCCTTCCTCTTCATTCTGTCACCTTGGCTCAAAGGGCCATGTGTGTGTGTGTGTTAGTTTGTGGCCAGACCTCAGGCTTTGAGTTTTATACCTTGTCCCAAGAGTGTACCACAATGTTATGACTCAATTAACTTTTCTTGCACTGATTTTACCCAGCTTCCCCTCAAATTTGTCCTGAAATAAATCACAAAAACAAGAAAATTGGAAAAACCAGAACTGGGGCACAAATTTCCTCTTCTGTAATCCCCTCTTTGCCAACACTAGTCAATTAGACTCTGACATGTAAAAGTCTGTGCTCCGGCTACAGTTGGGCTTGAGCCTGACCGAATTGACCTCCTCTATCTAGGTCCCTTAACTTCCTCCTCTTTATCTTATATATTTTATGAAGAGGGATAAAAAGGGGGGCCGGAGTGTCCAGAGAGAGCGGGGAATGTGTTCCAATCCCCTAGCGCTCCAAACTCCCTCCCTTTTCAGCACATTTCTAAACAGCACCTCTCCGACCTAATTCCAAAATAAAAGAAAACATGGAAAGAAAAACAAGAAAGCAGCACAAAAAGGCGGAAATGTTATTTAAAAGGTACCAGACCACATCATTTTCCACTGATATTATATACTCCCGGGCCGTATCCAAAATATATACGGGCCAGAGGCCAAGAATGTAAAAATAAAATACATAGACTCAACATCTGGACAGGGCCTGAACAAAACTACTATTTAATCACCACTGAATAACGTATTCTTCTATTTACGCTCTTTATTTCTCTTTTTCATACTCATTTATTCTCACAGGGGTCTACTACTTCTGATCCAGGCTCGGTTTTCAGCCTCGTTTCCTGCGTAGCTGACAAAATGCTCATTTTTATTATAATTATCCATTGTCTGATGCACACATTGAAGACTGTGTTTCCACAGCTCCGTTTCACCGCATACCTGGTGCACTGATGGTCCAATATCTACTTTCGGGGTTTCTGTTGGCTAAATAAATGGGTAGACTTTGGCAGCGCAGTGGCTCGTAATAGTTGTTTTAGTTGCGGGTTCATGTCTTGCTTTGAGAGCACCCTGGACGCTCTCCAGCTCCTTGCCCCATTCCAAACGGAAATATTTACTCCCTTAATGAACTGGCCGAGAGGACTCAGACAGTCAGTGATTACAAGAGTGAATGGTATGTGCAAGGTGTCCATAACAGGGTGGTTTGGCACCCTAGAGGAAACCGCTGAGACTCTGGGTAGCTCTTTATAGAGCTTTCATGCGTGTCTTTACAGTTCAAATGGCAAAGTTGCATTAGCACGTTTCAGCTGGCAAAATAATGATTTCAGAAATGCTCATTTAGCCTCACTGATATAAACATCAAGCTCTACTCTGCATTGACAACATATTTGGCATGCTTGGTTTTGAATGAAGTATCTACTTGATCATTTTTCATTGAGTTACTTTGGAAGGAAGGAGGGTAAAATTCTGAAGACATTAATCCCACACATGCCTCTACAGAACTGCAACTTCTGTCCAGCTGAGAAGACAAACTACATGCCAAAGTGTCCTCTAACAGAGGAATGTATTACCTTGATGTGGTTTCATGCTCAAAGAGCCATGCAAAAAAGAGAGAGTGGATATATGTGTATGTTTAAGGATAGGGAGGAATAAACTGTTTATAGTTGTTTGGGGAGACCCTGTGTGGCAGACATGGTGTGTACAGAGGGCTTCATTTGCACTGGAACAATCCAAAATGGAATGACATATTATATTTAGTCTAGGAAAGGGATTTTCAATGTTTTTGATGACAATGACCATGATGATATATGTATGAATATATGTAGAAAGCCATATAGGCCCATTTATATTTTACAGGCAAATTACTAAACAAACTAAACTAAAACAAATTTTACACTAATATGTTGATTCGGTGCTCAGAACATTAACATTATAATTATTATCAGTGTTGTGTAGCTTAATATTTTAGTGAAAACTGTGATATATTTTTTCAGGATACTTTGATGCATTTATTTGAAATCTTTCATAACATTATGAATGTATTTACTGTAACTTTTGATCAATTTAATGCATCTTTGCTGAACAAAAGTATTTATTTAGTTTACCTCAATATTTTAAACATACTGTATGTTATTAAACATAATGGTAACACTTTAGTTTAGGTCCAAGTAGGTCCAATTCCTAGCATGCATATTACTAGGAATATTGGTTGTTTATTAGTACTTTAAAAGCACATATTAAAGCTTTATTCTGCATGACAATATTCTACATCCCTTAATCCTACCCAATATCTAAACTTAACAACTACCTTATTGACTATTAATAAGCAGTAATTAGGAGTTTACTGAGGCAAATGTCATAGTTAATAGTGAGAATTGGACCCTAAACTAAAGTGTAACCAAAATTATTATTACAAACACAATTGTAGTAATATGTTAAAGGGATAGTCAACCCAAAAATGAAAATTATTTACTCACCCTCACGCCATCCTAGACGGCCGCACTCATTGATTTACAGCCAAAGAGTAACCCAGATGTAACGTATGATGTAGGAGTATCGTGAGCTTAGACGTCTCTCGCGGTTCAAACAAACAGGGCTAGGCAAACTCAAGCTCCTCTTCATTTATATTGAAAAACATTTTTCTTTAAAGATTCTCGTTTTAATTCATAACCAATGTTTTGTTTTGCTCTATTATCTGCGCTTCCGCGTTCGTCAATACATCATGCCTTGGGTCAGGGGTTACTCTTTCATCTGCTGGAAGCTAGTTATTATAGTTTATAGTTTTAAAAATGGATATTTTTCTTACCAAAGCACACCGCTTTGCTTCAGAAGGCCTTTATTAACCCCCTGGAGCTGTATGGATTACTGATGGATGGATGGACGGATGGATGGATGGACGGACGGACGGACGGATGGATGGATGGATGGATGGACATTTTTGGGTTTCAAAATCTTACACCCTCTTCACACTATAAAAAATTATTTTCCTGATTTGTTATCACATTTTTTCTTTTGTCAAATCAACTTAAATAATTAACGTGGTTCAGATAACAAAACATTTTGAGTTTCTGTTCATTAAATCAATCACCTTCATTGTACTAACTCAAATTTAATACAACTCAAAATTAAGGCAACCAAGTAACTTACTTTTTTAAGTTAAACCAACAATTCTCTTTTTACAGTGCATATATATATATATATATATATATATATATATATATATATATATATATATATATATATATAGTCATATAGTCATATACACCTAGGATGACTTGAGGGTGAGTAAATAATTTTCATTTCTGGGTGAACTATACCTTTAAATATAAATGCTCAACATGATCTTAATTAGTAAAATATTACTATTATTATATTTCATACTACTACTACTACTAATAATAATAATAATCATCATCATCATCATCATCTTGTAGTGCTGTGTTGCAGCCCTCTGGAACACATAGACACCTGGTCTAGAACACAGAATAGATTTTTGGGTTCCTCTACCTGCAAAATCCCAAGTAAACCCCTGTGCATATGCATTAGTACAATCCACAATACATTTAGCACAGATAGAGCTGTCAGGGCTGCCCATCTGGAGAAAGAAGTGCTGATAAGCATTTAATCACACAAACACACACTGTCAAGATCCTCAGACAGACTCGAGTCAGCACACCTTCCCTGTGGGAAGACGCTACACGCGGTTACCTAGCAAATATTTTTTTTTTTTCCGGGGCCTTGTCAACCTAGAAAATATCCTCTTGGGAAGTTTTATTTCAGTTCTGATTCACAATCGCTCTTTAATCACGTCTTTAAATCCGCAGCGCATGGAGACGTGCGTGTCTGAGCCCGGTGAGCGTAGCATCATTTGTGTACACATCTCCCTGTATCAGATAACCTGGATGAGCTCCTGCGTTACGTGCTAACTCAATTCTGCTCTGACAGGGCGGATCAGAGATGCGGATCCGCTGACAGCCGTTTACATGCTTCGTGGCCTTCACGGCGCAACTTATCAGAACGCCACATTAAAGACCCCTGTAGGAGTCCCTCACGATAAGCATCTGAATATCAATACAGCCCAGTGAGGATGCTTACACACACACACAAACCACTCCACATCACAGCGGCTGGCATCTGACATGCTGATATTCTAACTAATAACCTCCGAAACATCCAGCTAACCTCCTCATGCGCCACTCTTTTGCTGTCTCGCGCTTTGCTTCCAGGCTTTGGAATACTATGAATGGCATTAAGCAATCTGGAGATGAATAAAAAACTATTTTCTACAGTTTTAGTTACATTAAAAGAACATCAGATTTATGTAGTAAAAATGGGGATTATTAGCAAGATTTCAACAGAAAAAAATCCCCATTAATTTTCATCAAAGAGAAATGGATTTTTAATGATTCTGTATAAACCCTTAAAGACAGACCTATACCATGAGCTCCAAGGTTATTAATTGACAGTAAATGCTTCTGTTGAAGCCATCAGCCAGTGTAATTTTGACATTATTTTTTTAAATCCTATGTAATAGCCAAAATCCAAACGAACTACACAACCAAAGAATCCTAAAGAGAAGGATCCATCCATCAGAGAATTTCTCCCACTCCCATGAAGCATTGTGAAATGACATAATCAAGCCGTTCTCCATACACTCTCAAATATCCTATACCTGTATCTGTGTGTGTGTTATATTAAGATATATAATCACTATTAAGCAGTTGCTTATATTAGCATGCATATTGGCTGTTTATTAATACACATATTAGCACATATTACTCCTTTATATTGCATGACCATATTCTACAACTAATGGACCATTAACTAAGAGTTTTACTTTTTAGGGCTAAATTGTGATGGTTAGATGACTGGGTCAGAGCATCTCCAAAACAGCAGCTATTGTGGGGTGTTCCTGGTCCGCAGTGGTCAGTATAGATAGATATAGATGCACGTGGGGAGCAAAGGCTGTTCCGTGTGGTCCAATCCAACAGATAAGCTACTGTAGCTCAAATTGCTCAAGAAGTTAATGCTGGTTCTGACAGAAAGGTGTCAGAATACACAGTGTATCGCAGTTCGCTGCGTATGGGGCTGCATAGCCGCAGACCAGTCAGGGTGCCCATGCTGACCCCTGTCCACTGCCGTAAGCGTCAACAGTGGGCATTTGAGCATCAGAACTGATCCACAGAGCAATGAAAGAAGGTGGTCTGGTCTGATGAATCACGTTTTCTTTTATATCACGTGGATGGACGGGTGCATGTGCTTACCTGGGGAACAAATGGCACCAGGATGCATTATGGGAAGAAGGCAAGCCGGCGGAGGCAGTGTGATGCTTCGGGCAATGTTCTGTTGGGAAACCTTGGGTCCTGCCATCCATGTGGATGTTATTTTGACATTGTTGCAGACCATGTGCACCATTTCATAATGGCTGTGGCCTCTTTCAACATATAATTCAGTTTGAGGAGCACAACAATGAGTTTGAGGTGTTGACTTGCCACCAATGGCAAGTCAACACCTCAATGTGCTGAACAAACAAGTCCGATCCATGGAGGCCCCACCTCGCAACTTACAGGACTTAAAGGATCTGCTGCTAACATCTTCGTGCCAGATACCACAGCACACCTTCAGGGGTCTAGTGGAGCCCATGCCTCGACGGGTCAGTACTGTTTTGGCAGCAAATGGGGGACCAACACAATATTAGGAACGTGTTCATAATGTTATGTTTGGTGTATATACAGTATATGAATACAGAATTAAAAATTGTTTTTAAACAGCAATGAAAATAAATTATACTACCACTTTTTGTATTTGAAAATTCAGCTTTGCCATCACTGAAATAAATTCTAATTTATTAATTAATTTATTCTAATTCTAATTTATTAACTAATTTATTATTTACTAATTTATAAGTTAATATATTATTTCACAACATTACTGATTTTTTTTTTTTTTGATCAAATAAATGCAATTTATATAAATTGTCTGTAACGTCAGCATGTAGGGCAGCATGTTTGCACAACTCTTTTGAAATAAAAAACAACTCTTTTTATAATGTGATATTAATTAGTAATTTGTGCAATGCATTTCTAACCCTCCTATCTGTACTCAACGCACACAAACACACACACTGCCTGAAGATCCTCCACACTACAGCCTCAGAGGGCACACAGGGCAGGGACTGATATAAACGTCTAACAGAGGAACACAGTAATACAGCCTGTAAAATGCACCAGTAAACACCACAAACAAACATGAAGCTTTAATGAGAATAGGAAAATGTGTTTCAAGCCTGCATTGTTATTAAAACTCTCATTTAGCTCGAGTTTATGGCAGAAACTTCTGTAAAAGCCTGTATTACAATAAGCCATAAACCCCAGTCTGACCACTCAATGACAAAATCTGACACCGCAAACGAGACGTGGGACTTGGATTTCAGCGGATTTCACGCTTTTCCATTGTCTAATCGAACTGAAACACCACATGAAACCTGCTCTCCTAACAAACCCGGCCTCTCATCTGCATGGGTAAAATCCCTCTGTAAAAGCCATGTGTCTGAGAGCAGATTGTTTGTCCGCACAGATTTATTTGTTTTTGGGAGTTGGAGACGGGCTTCTGTTTGTGAGGTCATTGCACCCTGTGTTCTTTTGCTTGTTTCCTTGACAGATCAATGTAACCCATGTACCCTACGTCTCCCATTTATAGACTTGTTGTTTGTTTTCCATGTAAACACCTTTTCATCTTTTTTGTTTTCAGTTTTTCCTTCAAGATCTTTTATAAGCTGATGTGAGTGCAGAAAGAAAGAAAGAAAGAAAGAAAGAAAGAAAGAAAGAAAGAAAGAAAGAAAGAAAGAAAGAAAGAAAGAAAGAAAGAAAGAAAGAAAGAAAGAAAGAAAGAAAGAAAGAAAGAAAGAAAGAAAGAAAGAAAGAAAGAAAACTACAAGTGGCATGCAGAGGCCAATCAAAACAGGGATCATTTACATATATGTCTTAAAGATACAGTTCAGTACAGAAGACTCCTTCACTAACATATTAAGTGGACTTCATGGAAAAAATGCTACGAATGTTAGGAATATGGCGCCTTTCACCTAAATAATTCCACTTGCATAAGATGTGTCACTTAGTACATTTCCAAGAAAAACATTACGCAATGCACTTTCTCTAACATTAATTTTACACTGCATCTGAGTTGCACAGTATTGATGTCTCAAGCAATAAAAATCTTTTAAAGTGTTTAATTCATTAAGTAGGATGTGCGATATGTGCCATAATTCATCCTGAAAAAATAGCTGTGAAAATATGAGTGATGAACATTTAGTCTCTTCTGAACCAGTAAATATGAGTGTGCTGGGAGGAGTTTGAGATGAAGTATGTCTTCCTCAATGCTTACCTCACAAGCGTGAACAAAATGCTCTTTGTACGTGTTTGGGCACAGTCAACTGTATTGTGCTGTAAGTGAACAGACACATACTGTAGGTCAGCTGGTCATTGAACACAAATGCCCACAATGCTTCAGTTGATTGATTTGCTGTCTGAGGTTAATCACGTTCAGAACCGTCATGCCCATTAGTGCCCCCTAACTTTTTGTGCCAAGTGGTTATTAAATGCAATTTAGCAAAAAAGCATTTGTATATCTGTGTCCCAGAAATCCCCCATACACATATTTGAATTAGGTCAGTCAATCTGTGAAGTCGGACCTTTCACAGATCATTTGAGTCATCTTGTTGCTTGAAACGCAAATAAAAAAAAAAATAATAATAAATAAATGAAATAAAAAATAAAAGTAAAAGCGTTTCCTGTGGAATTCAAAAGGAGTTATTATTAAAAAGCTGTCAGCTGTAGTATAAAACTGCTGTTTTTCATAAAACGAAAAGTCAAGGTGATCACTGGCTGTAGAAGACAATTTGCAGATTTGAAGGAAGGAAGGAAGCATGGATGGATGGATGGATGAAAGGATGGATGGATGAAAGGATGGATGGATGGATGGATGAATGAATTAATGGATGGAGGAAAGGAAGGAAGGATGAATGAGGGATGGATGGATGGATGGATGGATTGATTGATTGATTGATGGATGACTGAAAGGAAGGAAGGAAGGATGGATGACGGATGGATGAAAGGATTGATGGATGGATGGGTGGAGGAAAAGATGAAAGGATGGATAGAGGAGGAGGAAAGGAAGGAAGGATGAAAGGATGGATGGATGGATGGATGGATGGATGGATGGATGGATGGATGGATGGATGGATGGATGGATGGATGGATGGAGGAAGGAAGGAAGGAAGGAAGGAAGGAAGGAAGGAAGGAAGGAAGGAAGGAAGGAAGGATGGATGGATGGATGGATGAATGAAAGGAAGGAAGGATGATAGGATGGATGGATGGATGGATGGTTGGTTGGATGAAGGAAGAAAGGAAGGAAGGAAAGAAGGATGGATGGATGGATGGATGGATGGATGGAGGAAAGGAAGGAAGGAGGAAAGGATGGATGGATGGACGCATGGATGGATGGATTGATGGATTGATGGGTGGAGGAAAAGATGAAAAGATGGATGGAGGAGGAAAGGAAGGAAGGATGAAAGGATGGATGGATGGATGAAGGAAGGAGGGATGAAAGGATAGATGATGGATGGATGAAGGAAGGATGGATGGAGGAAACGATGGATGGATTGATGGATGAAGGAATGGATGGATGGAATGATGGATGGATGAAAGGATGAAGGAAGGAAGGAAAGATGGATGGATGGATGGATGGATGGACTGATGGACCAATGGACGGATTGGATGGATGGATGAAAGGATGAAGGATCGAAGGAAGGATGGATGAATGGATGGATGGATTGATGGATGACTGGAAGGAAGGAAGGAAGGAAGGAAGGATTGATGGATGGGTGGAGGAAAAGATGAAAGGATGGATGGATGGATGGATGGATGGATGGACCAATTGGATGGATGGATGAAAGGATGAAGGATGGAAGGAAGGATGGATGAATGTATGGATGGATGGATTGATGGATGACTGGAAGGAAGGAAGGAAGGAAGGATTGATGGATGGATGGATGGATGGATGGATGGATGGATGGATGGGTGGAGGAAAAGATGAAAGGATGGATGGATGGATGGATGGATGAAGGAAGGAAGGATGGATGGATGAAAGGAAAAAGGAAGGAAGGAAGGATGGATGGATGGATGGACCAATATTATTATTATTATTATTATTATTGTTATATATTAATTTAAAGTTTATGAAAGCATGTCCAAAAATAAATAAATACAAATTAAATAAAAAATAATTGTTATTTTATTTATTATTTTAACTGTTATCTCTACAGGCTTTGATAAAACTGTATGCTCAGTTCAGAATGGTTGAGAACCACTGCACAAGACTAATAAGTTTTACACTTGCACAATGAAACCATAACAATATAAACTACACTACTAAGTAACTAAAAAAATGTCATCTCACTTAGGACAATGACTGAATATCCGTCTGTGACTCACTTCAGTATTCCTCGTGGTCGGCTTTCAGCTGTTTTACCGCCCCGAACCCAACAGCACGCTGGAAACGCTGCTCTCGGCTAGCTGGTTTCTCTGACCCCTCCCTGCTTCTGACCGCAGAGCCCTCCTCTCCACCCTACTGAAGACAAACAACAAACTGTAATTAGAGAAGAAAGACATTTCAATTCCCATCAAGCAGACCGCAAACATGTGTGCCTTTGTGAGGCAATAAACTGAGCCTACTGGAGAAAATCTTTATCAATAAACAATAGCAGACAGAACCCTTCATAATCTGTAGCTGCTGAGGTATTTTCACTTCCTTTCACTTATATTTAACTGTAAAAGCATCACTCGTGCTGTATATAGATATATTTTTAGGAACGGTGCAATACTTTAAATTGATTACACAGCTCTTGAGTTCCTAATCAGTGATAATAAACCTGTTGATCTGACTGAGACTGCAGAGACTTTTAAGCATCTGTTTCTGCAATTACACCACATTCATTCATCTATCGCTCCAATTCAGACCTTTCTTTTTCTGAATTAGTGAAAGTGCGTATCTCAAAGACATTCTTTATGCGTGGATGGACAGAAATCAAGTAGCTCAGTGTCTGAGATGATGTGAGAGTCTAAACAGAAATGGGTTTCTTTTTTATGGAAAACCAATTGAGATTTCTTTTTTTGTGTATGACTATCAAACAGTAGAATTTTTTTGTGAGGGGGGAATTATTTTGAAACTTGGTCATTTTTAATTCATTTTAGGTATGGTGATTGAGGATTAATAATTCATATCACCTTTTCCCCCTTGACTCATTAAAGAGCATGTTTGAGATGACGTTCCTCTGAGCTGAAATAATAAAAGTGACAGATTTGAATGGATGGCTTTATAAATCTTTTCAGCACAGGGGAACAGAAAGAGAGACGGAAGGAGAGAGGAATGAAAAGATACAATCGCATACTTTCTCTCTTTCCGTTTTGTTTTTTTGTCAGGTTCTGGGACCGGCAACCTTACAAAGTGCAAATAGAGAAGATTAAAAGGATAGTGTCACGCAAAAGCAAAATGTCTGTTGTGATTTACTCACTCTCACCAGTTGTCATTGTGAATATCCAGTGGTGGACGAAGTACACAAATCAAGTACTTGAGTAAAAGTACAGATGTGTATTATAAAATATTACTCAATGGAAGTTTTTAATGCTCCTTTTCAATTTTACTTGAGTGAAAGTACACAAGTACATGTTTTACTTAATGTTTATTTTGTAATTTTATATAAGCCACATATTATTTAATTTTATATTATGTATTTGATATAATCCTATTGCTCAAAATAATGATGTTAAATGCCAAATAGCCAGCACTAGTCAGTATAGATGGAAGATTAGTGGATGTAGATACAATATGTTATGTGTGTTGACAATCAATATAAAAACAGAGGAAAAAGATAGGGCTAAATACATAACATTTTAAGAAATTGCTTAAGCAGCAGGGAAGATGGACGTGCATGCATTATTTTAATTTGTATTAGAGTTGCACTATTCTGGATAAAATGAGAATCAAGATTTGTTTGTTTGTTTGTTTGTTTCAAATAGAGATCATGATTCTCCCACAATTCTGAACAGACAACTAAACAAAATAACATAACCTATATTTATGTACTAGAGGACAAAATATTAATTGCTGTAGTCCATTTATTATTTAAAAATAAAATGGGTTTGAATTAATGATTTAATGACTCACTCATAACTACTTCACTTGTTTCATTACTGGATGAATCAATGTTTTTGAACAAATCTTTTGAATGAATCATTCAATGTCAAATGCATTTTAAGTCCTTGTCACCTCCTAGTGTCTTAACAATGTCGATACAACCGTTTTTAATTGATACAGTTTTGATCTGTTTGAATCGAGATCACGATCTGTAGACACTGGTGTGGACGTGTCCGCATTAAAGCATTTCAGTGGGGCTTAAACGGATCGCCCTTTACAGCAGATTTAGTTCAAAAACAACTGACAATTGTGGCCTAAATATGATTTTCAGTTAAAATAATTAATCCTAAAATTCAACATTAGTAGGCTGACTTACTCTTCAGAGGAGTTCTTGGCTAATTTTCAGTCAGGCTTGTAAATTCATTCACTAAAGAGTCGCTCTGAACGGATCACTGAGTCAGTGAGTTGTTGACTCGAGAACAGCTGCAATACACGAATTAACCAAGCGGCAACCTCCCCCTTTCTCTCGTGAAGCCAATACGGAAGTAACTTAAACTGCGATTCATCGACTGGCCGCTAGGGACAGGCT